>NC_073303.1:215232682-215536682 GCF_027595985.1 Sorex araneus
TAGTCATTTTGTGTGGACACAGAAATATATTAAGCATATACAGTGGCTCTCTTGGGGACATCTTATTATGGATCCCAGACCACAGTCCTCAAGCCAGATTAGTCCCCCTAATCCCTGCAGGATTCTTGTTCAGTCACTTCTTGGGTCATGACAGAATTTGTCCATGACCAGGCTCTTAACATACTATAAGTTTTATTGCATTTGGCCTGTACCGTTTTGATACCAGGGTAGCTCACAGCTTGCCCTAGGTCCATCCAGTCCTTTTACCAGGACGCTGTTTTTGGAGTGCTAAGAACTAACGGCAACTGAGGCTTAAATTGAGTAAATATGACAGATGCCCAGGATTAAATGTCATTTGGAGTCAGTTAATTCCCAAGTTATAAAAGCATGGCATTAACTATCCTCCTGTTTCTATACAACAAAGGACATTGCTCTAAAATAAACTAGGCTAAGGACACAAGGGAAAGAGAAAAACAATATTTCACTTTCAAATGCAAAACCCAGAGTCCTTAGAAGGATCTGACCTTAAAAGTGGCAGGTTCTGGTTAGGGGAAATGAGTGATTAACAGATAGAGAAACCAGAGCATAGAGATGTTAAAGATGAATGCCTAGGAAATGTGAGTGCTCCGGAACACTGTGAAGGGTGTTACTCAACAAACCTAAGCTCCTTGCTAGAGAAACAGAAAACCAATGTTATGTTACAGAAATAGGTGCAACTAAGTCAATGTTATCTATAAGGAAACTGAAGGATAGAAGAGTTCAATAAATTGTTCATACTCTTCTAGTGAATGAGTAAAAGACTTGAAATGTGGTCATTGATTATCTGTCATAGAATGTGAAGCACATTTATGGCAGTGGATACTTCTCTTGCTCTTGTGGTCATACTTCTCTGAAGATACAAGCTCTCTCCGTGAGAAGATTACTGCGGTTCATGGAGGTTGGTGTGTGTTTCCTTCATTTTTTCATCAGTAGACCTGTTATGTCTGTGAGGTTACTGTAGGGAAGTGTGTGCATGAGAAGATGATTAGAGGGTTCTTTTGAGTGATGGATGCACTCGAACATAACATATCTGCATACCATAAAAAAAGCAGATATGTTATGTTCTACATAGACACAGAAGTGATATGATAGAACCCAGAGATCAAAGTGGCAATAGAGCAGGTAGGGCTCTTCCTTGTATGCAACAGACCTAAGTTTATAGGTTTATTCCCTGGTACCACATATTGCCTACTCAAGAGTGATCCTTGAGCTCAGAGCAAGGAGTCAGCCCTGAACACTGATGGGCGTGGTCCCAAATCTAAAAGCAAATTTTTTATTTTTATTTTTTTGCTTTTTGGGTCACACCCAGCAATGCTCAGGGGTCACTCCTGGCTTTGCACTCAGGAAGTACTCCTGGCCGTGCTCAGGGGATCATATGGGATGCTGGGAATCGAACCCGGGTCAGCCATGTGCAAGGCAAATGCCCTACCCACTGTGCTATCACTCCAGCCCCTGAAAGTAAATTTTAAATAATAAAAAAATATAACCCTGAAAATTAACAATCTTAGAAATCAATGATGAATTTTTTAAAAGTAAAAGATTCAGAAAAACCAAAAATATTAAATGTCAGTATTCAATTCAATGAGACTTTTTCTTTTTAGCATTTATAAAATTTTAAATACTAAATCAAATTATGCAGAAAAACAGACATCATGTATTTCCTTGATAATTTACACTTACAGATCTCCATGAAAATATCTGATATATTAATAAATTTAGATGAATTATGAATATGTTTAAGTCATTGATTTTAACATATAACTGTAATAGTAACATATATTAATGCAGCTTCTATTTCAATAGAGTGACAGCTACCCATCTATTTAAAGAACCAGCCATCCAAAAATAGTAGATATATTAGATATATGATAAAATATTTCTGAGTAATTTTCCAAACATCCACAATTTGGAACTTAAATAAAAATTTCTGAGTTATCTAATTCATTCCAAGGTGTGTGTTTACAAAAACTAAATTATAAAGGGGCCTTGGCGCGGTGACTCTCTCTCCGCCGCCTGTGTTCAGTAGTCTCGAGCCGCTTCCTCCACCCCGGGGAGGTCAATGGCGAAGGGAGAAGGAAGGAGGAACTGAGGACCAGGCTGGTTGCTGTCAGTTGCAGTTTATTCCAGTCCCATCTCCATTCTCCCCTGATTCTCCCCCTGCTCCTTCCTCCCCCATGCTACTTCGTTCTCTTCCAGATCCCACTTCAATCTCCTTCTGCCTCTGGATTTCCCCAGCCCCCTCTTACAGGCTAGTTAAATCCCAACGCATGTGGGGGTAGGGTAATTATTACACGTTGGTGTGGTCATACAATCAGCAGAGGGAAAGTCTTTCCTTCAGGGGATGCTTCTTCTAGGACAGATACTTGTTCAGCAGGACGACCCAGCCAAGAGCGGAAACCCCATGGGAGTGACTCGGGAGCACTGTAATAGATGTAACCCTGTGGGAAGGGAGAAAGGACAAACCAATGTTATCCTACACCAAGGACACTAATATTTTCCTAAATCATGATAAAATAACAAATTTGCTTTAGTTAAATGTTATTAAAAATGTAAGTTTATTTTACATAAATATCAATTACATATAACATGTGAAACTATTGTAACTTCTGAAAATATCTTATGAATTCTATGCACAAATATGAAACATTTTAATCTTCAAACTGGCTTTTAATAATTTTTTTTTTTTTGCTTTTTGGGTCACACCTGGTGATACACAGGGGTCACTCTTGGCTCTGCACTCAGGAATTACCCCTGGTGGTGCTCAGGGGACCATATGGGATGCTGGGAATCGAACCCGGGTCGGCCGCTTGCAAGGCAAATGCCCTACCTGCTCTGCTATCTCTCCAGCCCCAAGGCTTTTAATAATTTTTAAATGGAGTGGGGTGGAGAGAGGAAAGCAGGTACAGTTGGCATCGCATATGGCCTATATGCGTTCAAATCCCAAAAAGCTTTGTATATGGCCCCTAAGCACCACCAGATATGGCCCCAAAACGACCAAACAGTTTTAAATGGGTAAATTAAGAGTTTGACTCATTGGAATTAAAATAACATAATAATAAAGAGTCTTTCTGGAATTCATAATAAAATAATTTGAGTTGTTGCAGTAACAATTGCATTGCAAATACAGGAATTGCAATTATTCCATTTTTTTGAGTTAGAGTATAACATTCTTTTGTTTACTAAGGACTACAACTTCAAACGAGGATAGGTATAGTTTGAATAAATTTTTAAAATTTAGCTTTCCTCTTCCAAAAAAAACTACTGATATTTCTACATTTTATTAAACAGCAAAAAAATATCTAGTATTTTACCTTTTTTGCCCCATAAAATATCACATACAAAGAATTCAAACTAACATGTTAATAATTTAATATTCAAAATAACATTTATTTTTATTCATGCTAATATCTTGAAAATGTAGAATTTCATAAAGCTTTCATTTACCTGTTGATTCTGTTATAATATCTACCGTAGTCCTCATAGCGTATGTTTTTAATCATACCATTCAGTTTTCTGACTTTCTTAAAATCTTCTCTGTGTTTTTCTCATTCAACTATCCATTCATTTCCTTCATGGTAGCCAAATTTTAGTGCAGTCTCCTATTTCATCTATAGTGATAGATGGTGATATAAATGAAGTACATTTTGGCCCTCTGATCTTTTTCCTAAAGGCACTAATTATTACATTTTTTTGAAGATTATTTAAGCTTTTTTATTCATAATGTTATTAATAGTACTTAAATATAAATGCTGCTATACCACATCCACCACCATAATATCATAATCTCTACTACTATTTCTAAGTTATCTCTAGCATATCCACCTTCCCTTAGCAAATTCAGTTTTATTGTCAGACTTACTATTGGGAATTTTTATTAACTTTCCACATGGTGATTCAATAAAAGAATAAATTAATAATAAAAATAAGAATAATAAAAAAGGACCAGAAATAAGCAGCTCTGGCAGGGTTAGGTGGAAAAAGAAACCCTCATCCACTTACACTTATTAGTGGGACTGTCATCTGGTTTAGCCTTTATGGAAAACAATATTCACACTTATCAAATAATAATAATTGAGCTTGCATATGACCCATGCATTGGCATCTAACCCAAAATTTAAAAAAATATCAACTCAAAAATATAATTTGCACTCCTCTGGTGCATTGCTAGCATAAAATCCAAGATCTAGATATAACCCAAGTACTCCAGAGCAGGCAAATGGATGAAAACATTATTGGGTATTTATATAAAATAAAATACTACTTAGTTATATGAATAAATGAACTCCAGTAGCAAAACTGTAGTTTTCTGCTACCTGGATAAAATTTGTTGGTAATATGCTCATCAGAGTTAAAAGGAGAATGAAAATAACTCTCTTCTATGTGAGATACTAATTATTACATTTAAGAAGAAATCTCAAGCCATGCAATGTCAGTAAAGTTTCTTTTCTTATGATTGACCACAAATGCCCTTTCTAGTCCATGCTGCTGATGTACAAAGAGTTAAAAAGATGTCTTTCGAAACTATTATTTTTTACTTCTAAAACTAGTCTTTCCAGTGAGACAGAGTGCACATGATTTTTCTGCTAAATTTTCTTCTAACTTTTCATAATCTAATTTTGTAAGGATGACTATTGTTATTGAAACGTGTTGATTGTTGGTTTTGAAACAGATTCCCAGTCGCAAAATCATTTTCCTCTATTTTTAAGATTTTCTGTTATTCGTTATCTTCTAGAAGAAACAGATATACTGTCATCATTCTGAGAAGTGTGAAAGAATTGACTAAGCATATTATTTTCAGGAAACTATTCTCTTATCATCCTACATTTTACAAACCATATTTGGAAAAGCCTTTGTCTTGAACTTTTGGTTTAGCCTGTTAATAAGAAATTAACTTTTCACTAAGCACCATTCTGTATAGATTTACACAAAATATTATTTGCTACAATCTCTTATTTGCATATGTACTAATATTCTTCTCATATACAGTAGCACTGTCATTCAGTTGTTCATTTTTTTATTTGCTCGAGCGGGCACCAGTAATGTCTCCATTGTGAGACTTGTTGCTATATTATTCAAAAGGCACAATTAAATTTCATGACTTTGAGGTTGTGTTATAAAATATAACCAAACGCCTCTGAAATGCTATATAATAGCCTGTGTACACTTATAATGTTATGAAAACATTCACTTATTAAAGCACCATATAATTCTATTTAAAAGGTAAATAGGAAAGTATGGTTGATTACCAAATTTAAGTTGTGTTAAAGATAATAGTTTTATTTGTGAAATGTATACTATGCTAAGTGCTTTTAATCAGTATTTTGAAGAGTAAGTATTATATATTTCTCAAAATGCAAAATAGTTTGCACATTTTTCAGATGAAAATAAGGACTAAGATATAATGGAGGAGCATTTTCTGTTCTGACCCAGGCTTTTTGAAGAACATTATCGTCTACTAGCACCATGTGATTCCATTTGGCTAAGACATAGTATAAGTTTAGATTTCTTGTTTTATAACACACTGCTTTTCTACTATGCAAATTTTCTACTACGCAATTGACCTACATTCAGTTTGGCTGCAGTTACGTGCTGTGCAGAGAATCTCTTGCCTGCACACCTGGCTGTCTTCCCCGGGGCCCCTTGGAGGGGATGGGCTCCAGCTTCCCTCCTCACCCGGAGCAGAGCTCCCGGTGGCCGAAGACCACCGGAACCTAGCCACAGCCATGCTCGAGGCCCCTCTCCACACTTTCGGACAGGCCTCACGCATGAAGGTATCGGCAGAGGAACCCAGGTGTGTGTAATCCCATCAACGGCCAACATCCAGAGACTTAAAAGCAAGCTCCCAGGTATCCTGTAGCCTACTTCTCCCTCTGGGAGAAACTGGCAAGCTCCTGAGAGTTTCCTGCCCACATGGGACAGCCTTGCAAGCTTCCCATGGTGTATTCATATGCCAAAGCCAGTAACAAGCTGGATCCTAGTCCCCTGACCCTGATAGAGCCTCCAGTGAGACATCGTTCGGAGGGCCGAGTCCAGAAAGACTTCTAAGATCTCAGGGAAAGGACAAATTGAGAGGTTACTGAGCCTGCTGGAGAAATCGACGATTAACGGGATTTCGTGATCGTGATTGTGATACGTGATATGTAGTAATGCTTGGACAACTGATCTAGTGTATCGGAGTAGAGACACCTACACTGAAAAAAAAAAAAGGGGCGGCTTCTCTAAATCCTAACGATAAAATTCTTGGAGGGAGGAGCTTGGGAGATCGCACAGAAGGGCAGTTGCCTTGCATGTGGTAGACCAGGGTTTGATCCCTAGCACTTCATATCACCTCTCAGTCCCTGCCGGGTATGATCCCTGAGCACTTCGAGGTGTAGCTCTAAAACAAATCAATGGAAAAACAAAATTCTTAGAAGTATTGAAGTGATAGTAGAGCAAATAGGGTGCTCTTATTCAATCCTCAGCACCCGACAAGCTCCTCTGAGCTCCAGAAGGAGTGATCCTGAGCATAGAGCCAGAAGTAAGCCCTAAATATAGGCTGGTGTGGTCCCCAAACAAACAAAAATGAACTGACACATAGTACGTTCTCATTTTTAAAAAGTAGCTAGTTCTGGCCACGAATATATTCATTACTTTAACCTTTGCCCCTTCTGGAAATCTCTATTCATTGTAGCAGTCAACACACTAAATTTTTTGCATACATACAGTAACTACAATTACAGTCATCATTATTATTAATGCATGTAAATTTTTCCAAATGGAAATAATCAAGAATAGAAAAAATATTTACAGCAAAAAGAAATCTACAGAACAAATACATAACATTTTTAGAGGCATATGTCTGGTTTGCAATATTTATGAAATTATTTTACTAAGTTACCAAAAGAGCCTGGCAAGCTATCCCTGGCGTACTCGATATGCTAAAAACAGTAACAAGTCTCACAATGAAGACATTACTGATGCCCACTCAAGCAAATTGATGAAAAATGGGACAACAGTGCTACAGAGCTACCACAATGTTCTATATATATACATAGTATTTAATTACCCATATATTATGACATAATATATTTTCAGAAGTTTATGAAGAAAAGTTTGTTATGAAAATAAGTTTATGTTATAACAGTTGATTTTTATGTAACTTTAAATAGGAACAAAAATTATTTGACCCTATAAATTCAATGCATAACATTCACTGTTTATATTTGACAGCACTTTAAAAAAAACAATGAGGAAAGTTAAATGCATTTTCTTTGCTACATAAAAATACACAGTAGAGTGGAATGAACGTAGTTCTTGATCTTAATTTTATGTCAGTTCAATCTGAGAAGTTCCTAAGGCATGCATTTATGCACTCCTAATCTAGATATGCTGAATGGCATTTCCCATATACATAGCATAGTCCTGAATGTTAATTTCTTTAAATTTAAAATTCATCTGTTATCAGTAATGAAAAGAAACATTTGAGGAGAGTTTTAAAAATAGGTGATTCTGGGGCTGGAATGATAGCACAGTTGGTATAGCGTTTGCCTTGCACGCGGCAACCTGGGTTCAATTCCCAGCATCCTATATGGTCCCCCAAGCATCGCCAGGAGTGATTCCTAAGTGCAAAGCCAGGAGTAACCCCTGTGCATCACTGGGTGTGACCCAAAAATTTTTTTAAAGAAAAGTAATTCTGTGATTCAATTCAAGCTGTCATTTTTTATGTAGCAAAAATGATTTTGCAAATCAATTATTGCTTTGAAGTTTGTAATAAAGAATTAGAATAACTTATACAAAGGGAACAAAAAAGTCCTTCATGGAACTTGTAAAATACAAGAAAACAGAGTGTGTGAAGGAAGGAGCATAATAGTAATACAGAAATCTTTTTTTTTTTTTTTTAAATTTTTTATTGTGGAAAGTTACAAAGTTACAAAGTTTTCAGGTTTAAATCTCAGTTATACAATGCTCGAATACCCATCCCTTCACCAGTGCTCATATTCCACCACCAAGAATCCCAGTATAGCTCCACCCCGCCCCCTCACACCCCAAACACCCCCACGCCCCTAGCCCCCCCCTAAGCCCCCCCCCCGCCTGTGTAACTAATAAATTTCACTTTACTTTCACTTTGATTGCATACAATATTTCAACAAAACTCACTATTATTGTTTGGAGAGTCTCTCCCCTAAAGTCAGACCTGCTGAAAAGGAAGCATTAGGTAATTTGTTTTCCATTGCTGAGGATGAAGAAGTGTGAGGTCGAGTGACCACACTTAGCGGCCTCTCAGTTTTGGGTTTCTGTAATTTAGTATTTTAGTAACTAAGTCCAGAGAGATATCTGCCAGAAGTTGCATCGTTGCCAACTTGTACTTCTCAGTTACATTATATTCCACATATGAGTGCAATCTTTCTATGTCTGTCTCTTTCTTTCTGACTCATTTCACTCAACATGATACTTTCCATGTTGATCCACTTGTATGCAAATTTCATGACTTCATGTTTCCTGACAGCTACATAGTATTCCATTGTGTAAATATACCAGAGTTTCTTTAGCCAATCATCTGTTTTCGGGCACTCTGGTTTTTTCCATATTGTGGCTATTGTGAACAGAGCGGCAATGAACATGGAAATGCAGATGTCATCTCTACTATACCTTTTTGCCTCTCCGGGATATATTCCCAGGAGTGGTATTGCTGGGTCAAATGGGAGCTCAATTTCTAACTTTTTGAGAATCGTCCATATTGTTTTCCAAAAGGGCTGAACCAGTCGGCATTCCCACCAGCAGTGAAGGAGAGTCCCTTTCTCCCCACATCCACGCCAACACCGGTTGCTTTTGTTTTTGGGGATGTGGGCCAGTCTCTGTGGTGTGAGATGATATCTCATTGTTGTTTTGATCTGCATTTCCCTGATGATTAGTGATGTTGAACATTTTCTCATGTGCCTCTTAGCCATTCGGATTTCTTCTTTGGAAAAGTTTCTGTTCATTTCATCAGCCCATTTTTTGATCGGGTTGGCAGTTTTCTTCTTGTGGAGTTCAACCAGTGCATTGTATATCCTTGTTATCAACCCTTTATCGGATGGGTACTGCATAAATATCCTTTCCCATTCTGTAGACTGTCTTTGTATTTTGGTCACTGTTTCTTTTGAGTTGCAGAAGCTCCTTAGTTTGAGATAGTCCCATTTATTTATCTTTGTTTTCACTAGCTTAGCCAGTGGCGTGTCAGCTTTGAAGATACCTTTGGCTTCAATGTCGTGGAGGGTTTTGCCGACCTTATCTTCAATGTACCTTAGGGATTCTGGTCTGATGTTGAGGTCTTTAATCCAGTTTGATCTGATTTTTGTACATGGTGATAGATGGAGGTCTAAGCCCATTTTTTTGCATGTAGCCGTCCAGTTTTGCCAGCACAATTTGTTAAACATGCTTTCCTTGCTCCACTTCACATTTCTTGCTCCCTTATCAAAGATTAGATGATCATATATTTGGGGGTGTATGTCAGAGTATTCAACCCTGTTCCATTGGTCTGCCGCTCTGCCTTTGTTCCAGTACCATGCTGTTTTAATGACTACCACTTTGTAGTAGAGTTGGAAGTTGGGGAGGTTGATTCCTCCCATTTTCTTTTTCCCAAGAATTGCTTTAGCTATTCGTGGGGGCTTATTGTTCCATATGAATTTCAGGAGCGCTTGCTCCATTTCTTTGAAGAATGTCAAGGGTATCCCTATAGGGATCGCATTGAATTTGTACAATGCTTTGGGGAGAATTGCCATTTTGACAATATTAATTCTTCCAATCCATGAGCAGGGGATGTCTTTCCATTTCCTCGTGTCGTCTTTTATTTCCTGAAGTAGTGTTTTATAGTTTTCATTATACAAGTCCTTTACCTCCTTTGTTAAGCTGATTCCGAGGTATTTGATTTTTTGAGGCGCAATTGTGAATGGGATTGCTTTTCTCAGGTCACTTTCTTCTCTCTCATTATTTGCATATAGGAAAGCCATGGACTTTTGGGTATTGATTCTATAGCCTGCAACTTTACTGTACGAGTCTATTGTTTCTAGGAGTTTCTTGGTAGAGGTTTTAGGGTTCTCTAAGTATAGTATCATATCATCTGCGAATAGTGAGAGCTTGATTTCTTCCTTTCCTACCTGAATGCCCTTAATGTCTTTTTCTTGCCTAATCGCTATTGCAAGTACTTCCAGTACTATATTGAACAGAAGTGGAGAGAGTGGGCATCCTTGTCTCGTCCCTGTTCTCAGAGGGAAGGCTCTTAGTTTTTCCCCATTGAGGACAATGCTTGCCATAGGCTTGTGATAAATGGCTTTGACTATATTGAGGAAGGTCCCTTCTATACCTATTTTGGCTAGTGTTTTCATCATAAACGGATGCTGGATCTTGTCAAATGCTTTCTCTGCATCTATTGATATGATTATATGATTTTTATCTTTTCTTTTGTTGATATGGTGGATTATGTTGATTGATTTCCGGATGTTAAACCATCCTTGCATCCCCGGGATGAATCCCACTTGGTCGTGGTGTATGATCTTTTTGATAAGTTGTTGAATTCTATTTGCTAATATTTTGTTGAGAATTTTTGCATCTGTGTTCATCAGGGATATTGGCCTGTAGTTTTCTTTTTTTGTGGTGTCTTTGTTTGCTTTTGGTATTAGGGAGATATGAGCCTCATAGAAACTGTTAGGGAGGGTTTCTGTTTCTTCAATTTCCTGGAAGAGCTTGAGAAGGACTGGCAAAAGGTCCTCTTTAAATGTTTGGAAGAACTCACTAGTGAATCCGTCTGGACCTGGGCTTTTGTTTTTGGGGAGACTTTTGATTACCATTTCAATTTCCTTGATGTTAATTGGACTATTCAGGTACTCCAGGTCTTCTTGGTTCAGCCTTGGGAGATTATAGGAGTCGAGGAATTTATCCATTTCTTCTAGATTCTCTTGTTTCGTGGCATAGAGATTTTCAAAGTAGTCTCTGATGATCTTTTGAATTTCATTGGTTTCTGTCGTGATGTCCCCCTTTTCATTTCTGATTCGGCTTATAAGGGTTCTCTCTCTCTCTTTCTTTGTGAGTCTTGCTAGTGGTTTATCAATCTTGTTTATTTTCTCGAAGAACCAGCTCTTGGTTTCATTGATCTTCCGGATTGTCTTTTGGGTTTCCATGTCATTAATTTCTGCTCTAAGTTTTATTATCTCTTTCCTTCTGCCTGGTTTTGGCTCCTTTTGTTGGTCCTTTTCTAAGGTCTTGAGCTGTGAAGTCAAGTTATTTATGTGGGCCCTTTCTTCCTTCCTGAGATATGCTTGCAGAGCTATAAATTTTCCCCTTAAAACGGCTTTAGCTGCGTCCCACAGGTTCTGGTAGCTCGTGTCTTCATTCTCATTTGTTTCTAGGTACCTTTTGATTTCTTCCTTGATTTCCTTCCTGACCCACTCATTGTTCAATATCGAGATATTTAATTTCCAGGTGTTTGATTTGGTTTTCTGCATCTGTCCACAGTTAAGTTTTATCTTCAGTGCCTCATGGTCTGAAAAGATAGCTGGTACAATGTCTATCTTGTTGATTCTGTTGAGGTATGTTGTGTGGCCCAGCGCATGGTCTATTCTGGAAAATGTTCCATGTGCACTGGAAAAGAATGTGTATTCCTTTTTTGGGGGATATAAAGCCCTGTATAGATCTATTAGCCCTCTCTCTTCTATTTCTTCCTTCAAAGCCAGTATTTCATTGGTGAGTTTTAATCTTCTAGATCTGTCCAGAGGAGACAGTGCAGTGTTGAAGTCTCCAACTACTATTGTGTTGCTCGAGATGTCCTTCTCGAGGTCTCTTAGCAGCTGTTGTAGGTATTTAGCTGGTCCCTCATTGGGTGCGTAGACATTCAGGAGTGTGATTTCTTCCTGATGTACACATCCCTTGATTAATAAAAAGTGGCCTTCACTATCCCTTCTAATCTTTTTCAACCTGAAGTCTATGTTGTCCGATACTAGTAAAGCCACTCCGGCTTTCTTGAGGGAGTTGTTTGCTTGCAGGATTGTTTTCCATCCTTTGACTTTGAGTCTGTGTTTGTTCTGGCTATTCAGATGTGTTTCTTGCAGGCAACAGAAGGTTGGGTTGAGTCTCTGAATCCATTTTGCCAGTCTGTGTCTCTTAATTGGTGAATTCAGACCATTGACATTAAGGGAGATTATTGTTATGGGATTTTGTGCCGTCTTTGTGCAAGGGTTTGTTGTGCTTGTAGAGGTTGTTCTTGTCTTACAATAGCCCCTTTAGTGCTTCTTTTAGGTTTGGTTTTGAGTCTATGAAGTTCCTGAGCTGTTGTTTATCCCCAAAGTAGTGTATGATTCCTTCTAGTTTGAATGAGAGTTTAGCCGGATAAAGTATTCTTGGTGAAGCGTTGATTTCATTGAGTTTTTTCACTATATCCCACCATTGCCTTCGAGCTTGGAGGGTTTCCTCTGATAGATCTGCTGTGAGCCTAAGGGGTGCTCCTTTGTATGCGATTTCCTTCTTGGACCTTGCTGCTTGGAGTATTGTGTCTCTCTGGAAGATGTCCATCATTGTAACTATGATATGTCTTGGGGTTTTTCTGTTAGGATCTCTTTTAGCTGGCACTCTCCGGGCGCCTTGAATCTGGATGCCTGCATTGTCCAGCTGTGGGAAGTTTTCCGCAATGATTTGTTTGACTGTGTCTTTTTCGTTGGGGTTGGTTCCCTGTGGTTCTGGTAGTCCAATGATTCTAATGTTGTTCCTCTTGAATTCATCCCCTAGGACTCTGATTCTGGCTAGAGCTATTTTGAGGTCTCTTGCCATGGTTTGATGTTGCCTGTAGGCCTCTTGCAGCTCATCTTCAAGCATACTGATTCTGTCTTCGGCTGCAGTCATCCTATTGTTGAGGGCAGTCAGAGAGTTTTTGATTTCATGTACGGAATCCTTCATTTCTTTTTGAAGGTTTTTTATTTCTGCTCTCATTTCTTCCCGTATTTTGTCGGCTGTCTGTTGTATTGTTTCCGCCAGGTCTTCCTTGAAGTTGTCCATCTTTGCATTGAGTTGATTGAACATGTTGAGGATTTCAAGTCTGAATTCTTTCTCAGAGAGGTCAAGTTTGTAGGAGGCGCCCATTGAGGTTTCCGGACTCCTTTGATCGTCCTCTGGTTGCAATGGGGATTTTCGCTGTTTCTTCATGTTGTTTGTGGTGATATGAAAGAGGGCTCTTGATGATGAGTGTCCCTGTTTCCTTTTGTTGCGAAAAAGGATTGTGGATAGGCTCAGTTAATAGTGGTTGGCTTTTTACTTGCCGGTGTAGAACCTGGTCTCCTACTGAGATGTTCTTATGTGAAGTCTTGTGTTTTATTGTCCTACTGCTTGCGAATTGCTAGGATGTTAGTCTTGGATAGGATGTTGAGAAAACTACTTTCCGCCGCGTGAGCTTTGGCCGCCGGCAATGAGGCCACGCCCACTTTTCTTAGGCCACGCCCCCTGGTGGTTAGGCCACGCCCCTTTCCCACAGACCTTTGCGGGAAGACAGGACGGCGGCGGCGCTTGGGGTCGGCGTGCCGGCCACTCGGCCGGCAGTCCGGAGGGGAGGGAAGCCCGGGGTGCTCAGGGCCGCGGAGCAGGCTGGGTCCGGAAGGGCGGGTCGAGGGAGCGTCACAGACCTTTGCCGGAAGACAGGACGGCGGCGGCGCTTGGGGTCGGCGTGCCGGCCACTCGGCCGGCAGTCCGGAGGGGAGGGAAGCCCGGGGTGCTCAGCCAGAAATCTTTTAAAATGAACTTGAGGCAGCCAGCAAGATAGGTCAACAGACTGAGTCCAGGCTTTGAATGCCGGAGTTCTGGATTCTAGTTCTAGATCTAGATGGTTCCTAGGTATTTCCATGAGTGACTTCTGGGCACAAAGAGTAAGTGACCTCTCAGCACTACTGAGTGTGACCCCCAAAACTACAACAAAAAGACATCAAAATTAATTAACTAACTAAAATTAACTGGAGTCATATTTTCTTTAGATGTAATAGCTTTTACATAATCTTTGAAGTCTAGATATAAATTTCAGGGTAATCTCGAGACAAATACATTTGAAAGAAACAGACAAGAAGAGGAACCTGATCATAGGTGTATGTGAAAGACAGAACATGGACAAGGTGAGTTTAAACTTTTGGAGTGCTTGTTTTTCATGAACTAAGTGCCAAATTTAACACGTGTGCCCACCACCATCATTCAAGTGCCACGGATGGCCCTGGTAGCACCCCACATCACTGGATGTATGCAGTATTACATCATCAGGTCTATGTACCATAGAGCCCACAGCTGAAAGGAATATCTCTAGCTCTGAGTCAGACCACTTGATGACTCCTTGACTGGTCACCTCCAGAATCAATACAAAATAAATAGCTAAAAAACAGAATAGAGGGGAAGAAAATGGATTAAGTATACAAAGGCAAGTATCACAAGTATCACCAATACCAGCTAGATGCACCGCAACAAAGGAAAATTAAAGACCAACACTCCAATGAACAGATCCTCAACTATTCTTAGCAAAAAGAACTCAACAATACATTAAAAAGATTACACAACAAAGTGGAATTTATTACTGGAGTTCTTTACTACTTGGAGGGTTTAAATATATGCAAATCAATATATGTGATATATTGCATCAGCAAAAGGAAAAAGAAAACCTAGATGGTCGTATTAAAGAACAAAAGCAGTGAAGCTTTTGACAAGATTCAACACTCTAAAATGACAAAAATAAAAGTCAACAAAATGTTGTTCTAAAGATGTTGCTTCAATATAGTAAATGTCATATATATTATAAGCTCACAGATAACATAATAACAATGAATCACTGAAAGCTGTTTTCAAAGGTAGGCATAAGGCAAGTACACTTACTCTCACAACTATTATTCAATGTAATATTGGATATCTTGGTTGCAGCAGTTACATAAGAAAATTTAACTAAAACTTCAAATTTGAAATGAAATTAAACCATTACTGTTTGCAGATGACGTATTAATAAAATATAATAGTATTAAAGCTAAAGACCACAGCAAAAAAAAAATAAACCTTTTAAAAATGCTAGAGTGTAGTAGTGTAAGTAATAATAATAACAATAATAATAATAATAAAATAGTAATAGTGAAGCACGCTAAAATATTAACACAAAAAATCTACTGTAAACAGTGATACAGAATAGAGGACTTTGAAAAATAAAATCACATATTGCAACTGTGTCAAAAATAATCAAGGACTGGAAACATAGTGCAGTGGATAAGGTGTTTACCTTTCATGCGCTGACCAAATTTAATCCCCAGCACTCACAAGATTCATAGGGCCCACAGAAACTGATCCCTGAGATCAGGACTAGGTGTAAGCCCTGAACACCACCAGGTGTAGTTTCAAAAACCAAACTAAATAAATAAATTGAGTTTTTAGGAATGAGCTTCACATAGAGTCACTGTTTATACAGAGAAAAATACATTCACTGTATCATTGTATTATTGTCATCTCATTTATCATCAGATTTGCTTGAGCGGGAGCCAGTAACGTATCCATTCATCCTAGCCCTGAGATTTAGCAGTCTCTCTTTACTCATCCTTCCCAACGGTGCCACATTGGGGGTTGTTTCAGGGTCAGAGGAATGAGACCCATCATTGTTACTCTATTAGACATATCAGATATGCCACGGAGAGTTTGCCAGTCTCTGTCATGTGGGCAGGTTGTTCTTGTACCTTGCCAGTTTCTCAAAGAGGGAGAACTAGGTTATAAGAGGTCTCGAGGCCACGCACTTCCACGAGCTTTGTTTTATAGTCTCTGGATGTTGGCCATTGATGGGATTCCACAGCACATGGGGGGCAGTTTCCGGGTGTGACCGCCAAGCTACTGGAAAATGGGGGATCTGGGTGAAGGAGGCCCAGTTCCAATCTGAACAGGTTTGGAGATCTCAGCCCCAGGTCCTGCACACTTGGGTTCCTCTGCTGGTCCCTTCATGCGTGAAGCTCGTCCAAGTGTGTGGAGAAGGGCCTTGAGCATAGCTGTGACTAGGTTCTGGAGGTCTTCATCTGCCAGGTTCTGCTCGAGGAGAGAGACTTAACCTGACCCCTCTCTAAGGGGCCCCAGTGAAGAGAGCCAGGTGAGGGAATGAACTTTCCTAGTCAGTGCTTTATATACATAGAAAAACACATTAAACTTCTTAAATTTTAATAACATAAAATCCTAAAATTCTATGAAGATTTCTAATAGAAATAGCATTAAAATACCTTTATTTTATTTATACTATTAAAAGAAATAGAAGACACAAGGAAATGGAAAATATCCATCTTCATAAATTCAAACATTGTTAAATGATCGTCCCACTCAAAGCACTGTAAAAATTTAATGAAATCCATATAAAATTTATAATGGCATTCATCAAGGAAATAGAAAAAGTGTAATTAAAATTTGTATGGAACTATTAGATTCCTTGAACAAACAAAATAATGTTTCTAAAAAAATGATACGGGAGATAATTCACTTCCAGACTTCAAACAATATATAGCAATAAAAATAGATCATAGTGAGGAAAATTTCAGACAATCAGACGAGGAAATAAAACATACTATCTAGAGCTAATATATACATCCATACATATATGCTATATACATATATTCTTGAGAATCTAGAATATATTTTACTTCTAGATTTTGAAATTCAAGTTAAAATACTTTTTTTCAAATTATACTAGGGGGAATTGTTGTTACAAAATAGACCTGGAGACAATGTGTGTAGGTGGGATGCACTGTAAAATGCAGGCAAGATTGAATATGCTTTAAGCCTCTAAGAAAATCAGGATAAAAATGTTTTTAAAAATGAAAATAAAACTCCCATGCAACCTGCTAATTCCATTTGTTGATGTCAAACACAAAACGCAAACTCACAAAGATATCTGCACATCTATGTTCACTTCAGTAGTATTCACAATAACTTGCCCCTGGAAACATTCCAAATGCCCTGACAGCATATGAACAGATAAATAAATTGTGGCATATGTACACAATAGAATACTTCTAAACTAAACAGAAATATTTAATCTTGCACTTTTCTACAAACATGGATAGAACTACAGGTTGCCATATTAAATGAAGTTAACGAGAAAAACAAATACCTGCTGATTTTAGTCATCAGTGGTATATAAAGACACACAAAAAAGTAATATCCGGTGTTCAATGAAAACAGGCTCTTAGACTACAACAATAAAACTCAGGCTATCATGGGAAAGGGTGAGCCAGGGATAGGGGAAAGTAGTGTGTGAGAGGGAAATAATCTGATCTTCTGACAGTAGAGGAGAATACTGGAACTTTTCTAGTGGGTGTTATATAATAATGTTTTTGTTTTTTTCTCCAAAGTATAAATTCAACACTATTGTTGGAGCTAGAGAGCTAGTACAGGGGCTAAGACACTTGTCTCACATAGGTTGGATCCATGGCACTACATCTCAGAGGACCACCAGGAATAATCCCTGATTACAGTGCCAGAAGCAAATCTTGAACACTGTTGGGTATAGTCACTCCCAACCCTGCAAATATTAACACTATTGTAACCTATGCAATGTTCCACGGTCGTCCGTTATTCATCGATTTCCTCGAGTGGTCTCCAGTAAAGTCTCCATTATAGGATGTGTTGCATATAAAATATGCCACGGGTAATTTGCCAGGCTCTGCTGTGGGGTGAGATACTCTCAGTAGCTTGCTGGGCTCTGCAAGAGGGATGGAGGAATCGAACCTGGATTGGCCACTTGTGAAGCAAATGCCCTACTGGCTGTGCTATCGCTCCAGTCCATAATAATAATAATTAAAACAAGATCATTAAAAGAAGTAAGATGGAGGGGGAGGTTGAAAGGGGAATGTAGAGGGGAAGAATCCATTGGAAAGTGGTAGAGGAATATTACCTTATTAGCAATTGAAGTGTGGCATATATTTTTCAAATCCGTGAAAGTTTAATTCTAAAACATGCTATGAAACAAATTAATGGTACCTCAATACAAAAAGAAATAAAATTAAAGTAGCCAGAGTGATAGTACAGCACATAGCTTGCTTTGTTTGTAAATGGTGGAACCAGGTTTGATCCCTGGCATCTTGTATTGTTGGAGGCAGTACCTGGTCAAAGCAGATATGAACCACTTGGCAGGACACAAGAGTTTTCCCAGGGAACCGAGAACACATGGAGGCAGGGCTGTCTGAGGGCTTGCAGTGTCACCGCCCACCCCAACCCACCCACATATTCCTTGTGTCTTCTTCGAAGATTGATGCAAATATTAATTGGCATATTAAGTTAAGGAACTGCTTTTAGTTTCACTGTTTTTCTGTTCCCACACACAGCCACTTCCACTTGGCGTGAAACCACCTTTTTCCTTGCTCAAAAAAAGAACAAGCAGTTGCTCACTCCCAAAAGAGTGTTGCTACACAACCTCCCAAGTCAAGGAAATTGATGTGTTCTGTGTCTGATGGATCCTTGTCACCATACGGTCCCTGAACCCTGTCAGGAGTGATTCCTGAGCACAAAGGCAGGAGTAAGCCCTGAGTAGTACCACCAGATATAGCATGTAGGTCAACCTCACCTCTCTCTCTCTCTCTCTCTCTCTCTCTCTCTTTCTCTCTCTTTCTATATATGTATATATATATACACATATACATATATATGTGTGTAGCACTCTCATCCCATTGTTCATTGATATGCTCAAACGGGCACCAGTAACATCTTATTGTGAGACTTGGACTGGAACAATAGCACAGTGGATGGGGCATTTGCCTTGCACGCGGCCAACTCAGGTTTGATACCTCTATTCCTCTCGGAGAGCCCGGCAAGGTACGAAGAGTATCCCACCCACACAGCAGAGCCTGGTAAGCTACTAGTGGTGTATTCAATATGCCTAAAAAAAGTAACAACATATATATATATGTATATATATGTAGTTTGTTAAATATATATGTATATATAAAAAATTAACCTGATAACTATTGAACACAATTGCACATGATTGCTATAAATATACAAGTATAGAGACACAGCTATGACAGAGATCCAGTTATGTTGTTTCTTGACTAACAGAAGATGCACTAAGGATGTCATATGTTATATCTGATACTCAGAGATCTTTTGTACCCATTGTCTATTTACTGTCACAAACAACTCCCCAATATTTTCATCTGCATGCTGTCCTGGTGAAAAATAGTGTATGATAATGGTAGAAAGTAAAAAATAGTAACAGGCTTTTGGCACAGTTCCATGAGTCATTTTTCCACAAGTTGAAGGATCATGCTAGAGTTATAATTACATGATTCCTGACTACTGATTTCTGCTTGAATCATTCAGCCACAAGACTTCATCAGTAAGTGATAAAAATTATGAACCAAGTTATGAGTGTCTTGTAAAATCAGAGTAAGAGTGCATTATAAAATATATAATCTCTGACTAATAGTACTTGAAAATAATGCAGATAGAAAATGGCAGCGATAACAAAATTTTATAGCCATGTATGTCTTTAATTATATATTCCTAGTGTTCTAGATAGCAAACAATTTTTGTTAAAGATTAAACAACAAAATAATGAATCCACGTACTTGTCTGATGTTACTTCTCTCAACCTCTTCTGGTGTCAAGGTTAGAACTTCAAAGTTCTTGGAATATTTCCTTAAATCAAATGATAAAAAACTTTCACTTTCATAATTTAATAAATCAAATTTGTGTTAAACTATATGGAGTCAATAAATTAAAGAATATAATTAAAAAAGGTTCATCTTAATTCTACCTCTTTTCAAGTTCAGCTTCTAAATAAATTTAACTAGCCTCTTAATGAGCTTGTAACTTTCTGCCTAAGTTATTTTTCTCTTCAAACGATCTAATGCAATTCTGACATATTAACAATTCTTTAACATAGCTGACGTGTATCAGCTAAAAACCTTGCAGTGACCCCAAATTTCTCCAGTAATTAAAAATTGTTCTTCAACAATCTAGGACAACATAAATTTTCTAACTTTATGCAATATTTTTTTGTTACCAGTGACATACTTTTTTCCTCTAATTTCATACTATATATTTTGTTTCTTAGCAATGTCTTTCCCTGTCCCCAAAGGTGTAACCTATTTGTTTCAATATAGATCAAATCTAGATCAACACTATGTTTTGTAGCCTTACTGTAATTTCCAGGCCAGAGTGAGCTTTAGTTTATATGGTTACCTCTCTTACAAGCTATAATATGCTAGCTCACTTCAAGACAAAAGGTCTCAGGGGTCAATTTATCTTTGCATCTTTCACAGAACTTTGTTATAAAAAAAGTGTTCAATAATTTATAAAATAAATCATAGAAAGTGAAACTATAGAAAACAGCATACCCTGCCTATACAGAATTTTATTTTCCAATAAAATGTCTTTGGAAAATAGTTTCTTACCTACTCAACACTTGTAATAAGTGTAACTTATTTGTTAGATGTCATGCTAGACCACTGCAGCAAGAATCCTGGGGGAAAGAATCCAAACAGTGTGCACTGCCCAGGTGTTTTACCAGGAATGCACATGCAGGTTTGAGATGACATTTTGCTTATGGCAATATAGGTACATCAAATAATTTTATTTGAGCTTACTTTGGAATATCAACACTCCTGGCAAAAACAAATTGAGGCTGAAACATTCAAAAGTGGAACCTTAAAAAAATTCAAAGATTTCACTGAAAAGAGTTTGCATAATTTAATTTCCTGAAAGAAAAATGAAAAGTGTTTTCTTGGTTGATTTTTCTCTACGACTACAATATCAGTTAGAAAAGTTAAAAGAAAAAAAGTCACTACTACTTCTACTACTACTACTGCTACTACTATAATTATTAGTCTAATTATGGATTTTCCTGAGATCAGCTTAGATTATTTTATCCATTTTGGGATAGTGGGAAAGGAGACAAAATGTCTAAGTATCAAAAGGATAGTAATAAAATAGTTTTATTTTTATAAAGCCTTTAAATTTTTCCCCGAAACTAAAGGCATAATTTAATTTAATTTATAAATGGAGTGGTTTATTGTAAGCTAAATTTGGCACTAAAAACTTTCCTTATATAACTTATATCAGTTAGAATATCTTATATAATGTGAATGTATTCCTATAATATCACTGCTAGCATGGTGCACAGCTGAACCTTATACTTCCAATTTTATTTCAGCACATGCATACTATAACTGTCATCCTGTTGCTCATCGATTTGTTCGAGCGGGCACCAGTAACGTCTCTCACTGAGAGACTTATTGTTACTGTACTCATGGCCGACCGGAGTTCGATTCCTCCTCCCCTCTCGGAGAGCCCGGCAAGCTACCAAGAGTATTGAGCCTGCAAGGCAGAGCCTGGCAAGCTACCCGTGCGTATTGGATATGCCAAAATCAGTAACAATAAGTCTCTCAATGAGAGAGGTTACTGGTGCCCGCTCGAACAAATCGATGAGCAATGGGATGACAGTGACAGTGACGTGCATACTACCTTTTATAGTGTAACACTATCTTTGGAGAACTAAATAATTAAAAAAAATTATACCTATGGTTTTGAATTTTGGATGATTTCAAACAATTGATGTGTGTATGTTTTGTTTTGTTTGTTTGTTTGTCTAGAGGGTCACACCTGGCTGTGTTTCAGGCTTACTCCTGGATTTACACTGAGGAATCACTCCTGGCAGACTCAGGATGCCAAGGATTGAAGCCAGGTCTGAACCCAGGGCTGCTGCCTGCAAGGCAAGCTCCCAAATTGCTGTACTACTGCTATGACCCATGATGAGCTATAATTTTATCACAATATTACTTTGATATAGTTTCAAATATGTGAACATTTTACAAAATATTATACTGGTTTATCTTATTAATAGTAAATGGCTGATATTTAAATGAAAGAAAATGGTTTTATAAAAAAGAGGTTTCTTGTGATTTGAGAATAGTTTTGTATACATAAACAAATTAATTACAAATGTTAGAAAGGAAGAGATTTCCTGCCTTTCTCCTCAATCCTGTTTTAGAAGACCTCTCCCATAATCTGAGAGCTTCCTTCCCATGCTTTCTCTTTGATTTCCTTTTTAAAATAAAATGTTTTAGAGAATGGGGGCGTGGGGGAGAGGGATAGAGGGAGCAATAGTGCAGCAGTTAGCGCATTTGTCTTGGATACGACTAACCACGATTTTACCTCCGATATGGTCCCCCAGTCACTGCCAGGAGTAATTCCTGAGTGCAGAGCCAGGAATAACCCCTGGGCATGGCAAGTCGTGGTCCCCAAACAAAACAAAAAATAAAATATTTTCTGAATTTGGACACTCTATTGCTGGTCCCTTGCTTTCAATTTTGATTGCTGAGGGCCAGCATCTATGCTGGTTGTTATAGCACTGATTGGCAGGCCCTCTGCAACCCTCAAAATGCAAACCCAAGCAAAGAGCCAGGAGTAGCATCCAGCATAGCCAGGACTGAATTCCAAACTTGTATCACACTTGTATCACTTGTCATCCCACTGATCTTCAATTTGCTCGAGCAGGCACCAGTAACGCCTCCATTCATTTCTGTCACGTGCTTGTGTAGCCCAATGGTATCTGCCTGCTCCAGGAACACGAAAAGCCTCACATTGTTTGTTTAGGGTTTTGACGAAGAAGTCTGACCATCTCATAGGTGGGCGGCCACGAGATCTTTTGAGGTCCCGTGGAATCTAGTCGGTAACAGCTCTAGTCCAGCGGTCATCTCTAAATCGAATTATGTGTCTGGCCCATCTGATTTTTGATGCCTTGGCAAACGAGACAGCGTCCCTGATTCTTGACCGTCGACGGAGGTCGGAACTCCAGATTCCTTCTTTCACTCTAGTGAAAAGTGATACTCCAAGCATAGCTCTTTTGAGCTATGTGTACCTAGGTCTAGAAAACGAAACTCCAAACTAATAAATAATAATAAAATAGGATAGTTAATAATATAATGGAGGATAGTAAAGTGGTCTAACTTAAATATAGGTTTCTTGGGGTAGGTTTTTATTAAGCAGATATTTAGGACAGAGATATAGGGTGAAGAAAGGGAAGATTCTCCAAACTGACAGAGGAAGAAAGGAAACTCTCATATACAAAGACATCATTAGAGTTCTGGGAATAGTGTCAGTTTCCAGGTCTCCTGAGAGTCACCATTTTCAGCCCCGTGAGAGGCTCAAGATTAGTCAGAGTCAAAGATGAAGAGGAGGAGAGAAGTTAAGTCTCTCTGAGTGACTCCCAAGAATAGCACAGTTGGCAACTTCCTCTGTGAGAATGCAAAAGAGTTATCCATCACAGGATTAAATCATTCCTGTCAGATAAATGCTTTGTCTGCCTATACAAGATGATTTATCATTGCCAAAACTAGTTGATAAGTTCAGTTTAGTGATGAAAACTGACTGGAGCTCAAGGCGAATAGCTTCCTTCTCTGTCACAAAGCTCTCAGCCACCTTCTCTTGTTTACTTTTTTTTTAATCACACGTTTGTTCATTTTGAGAGTACTTCAAACGCTGTCATATCAAAAATTGGAGGAAAATATCTATGCACATTTCAGGAAAGGCAATTTTAAATTCACTTCAGGCATTGCCTATCACTGAGTATAAACGGTTCAGTTTATACTGAGTATAAGACCCTTCAGTTGACCTACACTGGACTTTTGTGTTTGGTATAATCCAATTGTTCAAATAGGATATAAGCCTATGAAATTGCTGTAATAAAACAAGGTTTTAAAAAAGTCAGAATCACAGATAGGGAAAAAAGTGTCAAAACTATTTGTGGACTTAGTGCTAGTAAATAATTATAGTGTATTTGGCCTTCATTTCCTCACAATAAGAAAATTCTAGGAATATGCAATAAAGAATACCAGCTGGAGGGGCTGGAGTGATAGAACAGCGGGTAGAGCATTTGCCTTGCATGCGGCCAACCCGGGTTCAATTCCCAGCATCCTATATGGTCCCCAGAGCACCACTAGGAGTAATTCCTAAGTGCAGAGCCAGGAGTAACCCCTGTGCATAGCTGGGTGTGACCCAAAAATAAAAAATAAATAAAAATATTAAAAAAAGAATACCAACTGGAGTTTTGATATCATCATAGAACTTCAGGGAATGAGCAAGAACATAGGACATGACGGATTTCCTTTAGAAATGGCAAAACAGTTGCCATGAAATTTATTATTCAATTGTCTGATGATGAGATTGCTTAACGGTCTGAGCATGTGTTTTGCATGAGGAGACCTGCATTCATTCTTTACCAGCATCACATGGTCTCATGAGCACCTGTCAGGAGCAATTCTTAAGTACTGCTGAGTGTGGCACCGCAAGGCAAATGATTGAATCAATCACTGTATCCTTCTCAATAGCCGTATAAATAAGCATTATGCTATAGGTTTGAACCTAAAATGAAACCCTGTGAAATAAATAGGAGTGTCCTCATTTCTGGAGGAAATATTTCTTAAAATAAGCGTTCCTTGGCCAGAGAGAACACTGGCCGGGCTGCAGTCTATGACCTCAATACAGAAGGGCAGACTTCAGGTCTTGGTCTTCTGGATCCACTGTGCTCTCAGCACCTTGCTGGGAGCAGCACCTTGCTGGGAGCAGCCCCTTGAGCACCTTTGGGTATAAGACAAAAATCAAATAAATCAAAATAAGTAACCTTCTCCCTAAAACCGGAGTTATATCTGATTTCGGTGATATTTGAGTCTGAAATATTTCTTACAGATAGGTTTGTAGAGGAAATAAGAAACATGTACAGTGAATAGGAACACCTGGGGACGGAAATAAGTTGCCAAGGTACACCACTGAGATTTTAAAAGTTATTGACAGTAAAATGTATGGCATTGTTTATGACACCATATACTTTAATATAAAATCAATCTTTATTTTGAAAACATCAGTATGATATGAAATAACTATATATATATACCTGTATAAGTATGGACTGAAGTGATAGCACAGTGGGTAGAGCGTTTGCCTTGCACATGGCCGAACCGTGTTTGATTCCTCCGTCCCTCTCAAAGAGCCCGGCAATCTACTGAGAGTATCCCACCCACACAGCAGAGCCTGGCAAGCTCCCTGTGTCGTATTCAATATGCCAAAAACAGTAACAACAAGTCTTACAATAAAGACGTTACTGGTGCCCGCTCGAGCAAATCGATAAACAATGGGGCGACAGAGCTATAGTATAAGTATATATGTACATGAGTGTATATTACAGGGGTATATATATAATTGGGCCTCAGCTCTCGGGGCTGTCTCATGGTTTCTGTAGGTTCTGCCCTCCCTTTAACATGCATGGAGCACCTGATCTGTGTCACGTGACTGGATCTGGGAGTTAAAGCAGCCAGAGGAAGAGGTCAACTCTCGGGGAAGATTCTAACACTATTTTGTAGGAGCCACACTCATTCCACTTGCCTTGCACAATCACCACTTTGATCTCATTTTGATCTTTGTGGAGCCTAAGAGAAATTTTTTAGGACTCTTCCTGTTCTCTGAGAAACCAGGACTGACCTAGAATAACTCTCGAGGCTTTCAGGGGTACATTGCTTTAGTTCACGTAAAACTGATGGTTTCTTTGCCCTCCTGCTAGTTCTCTGGGTTTAGATGAGTGGACAGAATCAGCTCACAACAGCGTCAGCTGGCGTCCCTCTCCCCAAAGCAGCTCAGGACTTCCAACAAGCTTAGTTGTATTTCTGCTGCTTTGCTGTCTCTGCTACAGCGCTGTGCCCACTCCCCCAGTCTCTCTGCCAGTATTTCTCTCCAGCTGCTCATCATTGCAGCTGTGTTGCTTTGCTTCTTCGGCTCCCACTCTCAGCAAACATGAGCAGCAGTGGCGTGCCAGCTTCCCGTAACGATGCCCCCACCCAAACAGTCTTAGAAGACTCACATAGGGATTACCACAAAGCTGACACAATGCCCAGGACTTTCTTTCTGCAAACCCACGGACCGGCATGTATGCAAACAAGTACCAAAGGTCTCACCTCCATGTCTCTGTCCCTGGGTCAGATTCTCAAAGGTCCTTTTGTTTATACCTAAACTGAGGTTGGGTTATTTTTCCGTGTCCAACAAAACACATGACACATCTCATATACTCGAAGATCCATTGCCTTTTTGGGCTCCCAAATGTGCTTCCAGCCTCTTAGTCTTTTCTGGGTGAAGACTTTGTTAGGGACACATATAAGCCTAATAATACTACCCAATAATGAACAACCTTTTCACTGTGTCTCTAACAGGGATTCAATTAAAATTATGAAATATTTTCTTTAAAATAAAAAATTAAAATGGTATGAAAAATTAGAATAAAACTCCCTACTGATTCTACCATAAACATTACAATTGCTAATATCCAGCACATCCGAGATTATCTAGGTTATAGGGATGTAGATAGGGAGAGGACCATTTTGGGGGAAAAATAATATCAATATGTGACTAAAAGGAGCTGTCAGGTCAGGAGTTGTGTAGCAGCCATAGACTTAAAGACATCACTCAGATGAAGAGACTGGGGTCACTCAGAGAAAGGTAGACTCTCTCAGAAAAGAAGCTCCAAGAATATAAACAAATCATGAAAAGATTACGAAAAAGACCATCAAAACTTCAAGGCTCTTTCTCTTGTCCAGAATTCCTGGGTGGTACAACTTGGGGAAAGTCACACTATAAAACCACATTTGAAAAGCCAAGTGGGCACATTCTCTATCCTGACAATTTTGTGCCCCTCAATTTGCAATGTATACTCTTGGCTTTTTTCTTCGGAGAGGCCTATGTTCTCTCTTGAGCATGTAATTCTCATTCTGTCTCACTTTTCTTCTTTTTCTTCACTCTTATGAGACAAGCTGCTACCATCTTCTTTCACCATGTTTCAATAATGTTCTAATAATACTGACACAGAAAGGATTATAAATTTATATTTAAGGAAAAAAAGGATCATTTTTTAGTGATAACACAGCAGGTAGGGCATTTGCCTTGCATGTGGGCGACCCGGGTTCTATTCCTCCGTCCCTCTCAGAGAGCCTGGCAAGCTACCAGAAGTATCCTGCCTGCATGGTAGAGCCTGGCAAGCTCCCCGTGGCATATTTGATATGCCAAAAACAGTAACAACAAGTCTCACAATGGAGACATTTGTGGTGCCCGCTCGAGCAAATCAATGAACAACGGTACGGCAGTGCTACAGTGAAATCCTCAAATGAAATTGCTTACTAAAATTCTTGTAGATTGTAGAGTGTTATAAGTCACCAACTCTGTGCAAAATAGAGTTTATAATCTGTAAAATACTGAGGCTTTTAATTGCCGTCTCTGTCCACTAAAAAATTCCATGATATGATTTCTTTGCAGCGCCTAAGAGAATTGGCATCTCAATGCATTCGTAGTGCACAGCATTCACACTGTGCAGGGGCCTGTGGTCAACTTTACCATCTGAATAGTATATTCTTCTAAATAAACTATTTTACTTCACTAATCATCTTCTTCTGAAATTCTTCTCTGCCCAGGAAGACAATGAACCTGGAAAACCTGCAACACTTGAAAGAAATGGAAAGCCTGTGGGAAGATTAGGACTTTCCTTTCCCTGAAAATAGTTCTCAAGTTTTTGTTCAAGCCCTTGTCCATGAACTCCAAGACCTTGAGTGATAAGCATCACTTCCCATTTCATGTAGATCAAGTGGATTTGGGGCATAGTCTGATGACTGCCCATTGCCACTGATTAGCATTCACGTTGTGAGATGCTTGTGTTCTTTTTACTAGTCCTAATCCTTCCAAGAACTTCCCCTTGGGTCTGAGGTGGGTCAAGCAGGAAGGCAGTTAGACTCCTTTATAAAGGTCACCTCACTTCATCCAAGTTACCTACATCACTTGGAAAGGTAGCCAGGAGTTGGTGACCTGTAACCGGTCTATAATAGTTTCAGTAAGCAATTTAATTTCAGGATTCTTTTAAGAAAATAATCTGTTTTTTCTCAAGTATAAATCTATACTAATCATAAAGCTCTCCTAGTTTTTCTTAGTATTATTAGAACATTATTTAAAAATATGTGATTTTTTTTTTTAAGTTATAGGGCACACTTAAAAGCAGCTTCTTTCTTTCCTTCTTAGGTCTGCAAATATCTCCCTTTGTGGACACACATTGGAAAATATCACTGCAAAGTTACTAAAATATTCATGATATGATTTATTTGTGGAGCTGAAGACAATTGACATTTAAACATACGAGCCCAGTATAGTCATTAAGAACCAGTGATAAACTTCTGGCCCAGGGGTCCAGCCCCAATAATATCAAGATGCTATCAGGGGTCCAGCCCTGATAACATCAAGGTGTTATGCCTGAGCTTTATCTTGCTTCAGGTCCCTTATAGAATTTATTACCACAGTACTCTGTGGATTCAAGAAATATTTGCTAATTTAATTGATAAAATATTATATTCATAAAGAAGATGATAGTGCTGCAAATAGCAATAGTTAAGCATTTGTTTCTTTCCCATCAATGAGAACATACTGGAAATTCTCTAACCATTACAAAAAAGCCTAACTGAAGATAACATTAAAATGCATTTAGACTTTTGAACTTTGGGAGAAATATAACTGGCATCTTCTGACTGCAAAACACAGTCAAATGTCTGATAACATTGTTCCCTCCTCTGTATTTCATTCATCAGTGCATACTTGACTCTATTCTCATGGTCACTATAGTTATGTTTGTCAGAGTGAGAGTATGCTCAGATCCAAAACAAAAGCAAAGGCATTAAGTGAAGAAAGTAGTATGAAATCACAGGTCAGAGAAACTGAAGTTGGCAAAATAAAACAAGTACATTAATTGCTCAGCAGTAACTGTAACATAAGTCATAATTAGGCAATAACAAAGACTAGGAGATTATATTTGCATTTAAATATTGAGATGAATGCATCAGAACTCAGGCTCCTAGACTACACTCAATAAAATAGGGACGGGTTGGTCAATTATTCGTTAAATGCACATGTTTTTATGTCTTATTATGCCTCCTTTTCTGGTTATACCTTCTGTTCTACCTTGCTTTTGAGCCTAAGTTAATATCCAGTTGTTCAGTTTAATCTCTGCACCAATAGTCACAGTTTATCAAATTATAATTATCATCATTTTACCATTAGTTTTATTCTTTCTTTTTATCTATTTTCAAAATGACTCTTTTAGATGAGTTAACTTTTACTAAGGAAATATGAAACTTTATATTCTATGTGAATGATTACTTGCCTTTATAGTATATAAAATTTAATATAGTATATAAATTTTAAAAGTTTTAGTTACTCTACTTTTGTTTTAATGTATTTTTTGCATATTTTTCTTTTGATATATATCAAGGAAATTGCTAAGCACCTTTTAGTATTTTAAGAACAGTTTTTGTTTTTATATAACTCAGATGTGACTATGTTGTTTGTTCTCTCTCTCTTCTGCTCTCTCTCTCCTGGCTCTTCACTCAGGAATTACTCTACTTTTGTTTTAATGTATTTTTTGCATATTTTTCTTTTGATATATATCAAGAAAATTGCTAAGCACCTTTTAGTATTTTAAGAACAGTTTTTGTTTTTATATAACTCAGATGTGACTATGTTGTTTGTTCTCTCTCTCTTCTGCTCTCTCTTACTCCTGGCTCTTCACTCAGGAATTACCCCTGGCGGTGCTCAGGGGATCATATGGGATGCTGGGATTAGAACCCGGGTCGGCCGCGTGCAAGGCAAATGCCCTACCCGCCGTGCTATCGCTCCAGCCCCTCTTCCTCTCTCTCTCTCTCTCCCTCTTCTCTCTCTCTCTCTTCTCTCTTTGTCTCTTTCTCTCTCTCTGGGCAAGGACACACCTGTTGATGCTCAGGACTCACTGCTCACTCTGTACTAGGATCAACCTGGGTTAGCTGATGCAAGGCAAGTACCCTACCTTCTGTACTATTTCTCTAATCCTATGTCAAATTCATCTCCAAATGTTCTTAGTTCTGGGTTCTTTATTTTTGAATCAACTATCATTGTCATAATCTCTTCTAACTTCTGAAACTTCTAACTTCTGTAACCGAATCCAGTCCCATAAATACATAAGTTATGTCCTACCTTAATTTGTATGGCACTTGATGTGATGTGATGTTACATTTTTATAAAGATAATCCCTATTTTTAATGTTTTAATATTATGCTGGCAAAGAGGACAGGAAGTTAATATTGTTCTTAAATAGAATCCACAATCTTATAAGTACTCAAAGTTATAAGGTTAGCTAATACTGGCAAAGATTATAGAATGAATATTAGTGATAAGTGTAGAAATAATGCGTTTTTATCAGAGAAGTAGAAAACATTCTACTTACCTTATTTTCCTTATCTAACATGTAGTCAAACTGGTAGGAGATCATAGCAGGACAAGCTGAATTTGTAGCACAAGGTATATATACAAGGTATATATATATATATATTCCTATTGGCAGAAAAGTGTTTATGAATTCTAGCTTGCCACTTTTCTTCCTTTACAGGGTAAATGATTCCATTCATAATGTATCTTCTAGGAAATTAATGCCATAAATAATATTGAACGCTCAGATAGTTCTAGTCCAAGCAAATTTCCCATTGACTTTAAGGTCAGAAATAAAAGTTATTTTGTTGTTGAGATCTCCACTAACACAAAATAACTAAGAAATAGACTATATATTTCTTATAGATGCTTAAGGCAACATTTTGTTTTTCAAAAGCACTGGTAGTATAAACTATAAATCAAAGTTACTGAGGCATTATTACTCTGACAATGATTATAGAAGTAATACCTTAAATGCTTATAGATTTTTATTGTGCCAGGGCTTGAACCCAAGACCTCACACACTCAAGGCAAGCACACTATCACATTTCATCCTTAACCTCCAGTAATGATGTTACATTTTTATATTTTTTAATTTGAAAAAAATTACATACCTCAGGGCTGAGGAGAAAGTAGAGAAGGTAAGGCACAAACTTTATGCAGAGATAAAAGGTTCTGGTATAAGTAAGCACCAACTAGGCCTAAAAGCTCAAAAAGAGTTTTATACCTAATTTTGACCTAAAAATATTGTGTGTGTGTTTTTTTAACAAGAAATGAAAAGCTGTACATTTATTATAGTTTTCCTTGTCTTGGCATATTTAGGATACTTACAAAAATATTCCATCATTTGTATAACTTGTCATCCCAGTGTTTGTCAATTTGTTCCAGCGGGCACCAGTAACTTCTCCACTCATCTTTGTTGTGCACAAGTGCAGCCTAATGGCGTCTGCTCTCTCCAGGAACACAAAGAGCCTCAAACCGTTGATTCAGGGTCTTGACAAAGAAGCTGACCATCTCACAGTCTTTTTTTTTTTTTTTTTGCTTTTTGGATCACATCCGGCAATGCACAGGGGTTACTCCTGGCTCTGCACTCAGGAATTACCCCTGGCGGTGCTCGGGGGACCGTACGGGATGCTGGGAATCGAACCCAGGTCGGCTGCGTGCAAGGCAAATGCCCTACCCGCTGTGCTATTGCTCCAGCCCCGCCACATAGTCTTTTGACGGCCCCGTGGAATCCAGTTGGTAACAGCTCTAGTTCAGCAGTTGTCTCTAAATTATATTATGTGTCCGACCCATCTGATTTTCAACACCTTGGCAAACGAGAGTGTTCTTGATTTTTTTTTTTTATTTTATTGAATCACTGTGAGATAGTTCCGAGCTTTCATGTTTGGGTTACAATAACACAATGATCAAACACCCATCACTCGACCAGTGTACATTCCCCACCACCAATATCACCGGTATACCCCCGCCTTGATGTCAACGGAGGTCGTAACTCCAGATTCCTTCTCTCACTTGAGTGAAATGTGATACTCCAATCATAGCTCTTTCCAATTTCTTAGGGAGAACTGAATTGCATTCTTAACCTGTTTACGTAGGATCCAGGTCTTTCCGTTGTCTTGGCATATTTAGGATACTCACAAAAACATTACATTAGTCTATAAAATAATCCAGCACTATTAATATAAAGAAAATGTGACTTTAAGATACTAAGCCCATGGGACTGGTGAGATAGCATAGCAGGTAGGGCATTTGTTTTGCACGAGGCCAACCCTGGTTTGATTCCCAGCATCCCATATGGTACCTCCAGGAGTAATTCCTGAGTGCATGAGCCAGAAATAAGCCCTGTGCAACACCGGGTGTAACCCAAAAAGCAAAAAAAGAAAACAAAAAAGATACCTAGCACATTTTTCCCTTAGTGCATGGCTAATAGGTGGAATTCATTCTTCTATAAACCAAACTGAACTCAGAATTCTATGTGAGTGTTTGAGTTATCTCACACTACATATTCCAAAACTGAATTATTTGTTTTGTCACATATTTTTATTTCCCCTTCCCAGTAGGTAATATCATCTTCCCAGTTTCTCAAGCCAAAAATATTGGAGTTATAAATAATCTCTCTAATCTTATGTCAAATTCATCTTCAAGTGTTCTTTGTTCTAGATTATTATTTTTGAATCAAACCATTTCTCATTATTTCTACTTTGGTCTTCTTAGTGCTTTACTACCAACATTCTTGTGCAGAATCATTCTATGATTCTCCTATGAAGTCTCCCAAGTCTTCTGTACAATTCCTTACTAATTCCTCTAGTCGTCCATTGTTTGCAAAGCAGCTGGTTCTCTTTGTAAAAGCAAATCAGATTGTTACTTTTCTGCTCAGTATTCTTCTAAATTTTCTGCTCAGTATTCTTCTAAACAATTTGAACAGTATTATTCAAACTGTTATTCAAAGTCTTTAAGGCCATACAAAATCTGTCACTTACTCTTATTTTTTCACTGTCTTCTATCCCAGGCCATTCTCCTGGACAAAATCAGGAAACACTACTTCAAGCCATTTGGAAAACCCTCATTCCTCACTGCTCTTTCCTCAGATCTACCCACCAGGACTCCTTGTTTCAATCAGGCCTCTGATCAAACACAGTCACATCAAACTCTTTAATCTATTTGAAATGACATATCTGTCATTCTCTCCTTTCTTGCATTCATTTTCTTCTTAGCACATCATGCACTGAATTTGCTTTATTCTCAATCTTATGTTACTAGCTTGATATCTCCAAGAGAGAAACAATTTAGTTCATTACTATATCTCTAGTGCAGTAAAATGTGTTTGGGGCAAAAATCAAATAGTCACAAAAATTGCAAATACTGTTTCAGAAGTGAGTGTGACACTATTTTGTATTTAAATTATAGTAGAGGCAATATTGAGGAACCAGGAATATATCTCAGCAGTAGAGAATTTGTTGTGTGTGCATGTGTCTGAGTTTAACCTCCTTCGCTGCCAAATTGACAACCATTGATCATAGAGGTAAGAATACTGAGCAAGAGAACAAACCATAATGTTTACAGAGGTAAAAGACCAGGCATCAGGTGAGTTAATATTTTGTTAGGATACATAACAAAGTTTTCTATGGGTACTATTCAAATAGGTATAAAGGGAGACAGATGTCAAGAATTTTACTGAGACTTTCTAGAGCTGAAAAGTCTGGCATAAAAGTACTTCAGCATGCTAAAAGCAAGCAAAGTTCATCTGATAAAATATGAAGAATTTGTAACTTGAACAATTTTAGTACATTAAGCACAAAGTAAGTAATGGGAAATAAAGCTTAGGAAAGGCTTGCTTTAGACATTATGCAATAATCTTTTCTTCTACCAAATAATATTGAGTTTTTCAGAGGTCAGTTCAAAATATGAAAATTTATCCAGAAATATAGTAATTAAGGCACTTGATGTAGAGGCATCTGAGACTGGTTTTATCTCTAGTATCATATAAAATCTCTTGAACACTGTTGGAGTGATACCTCAGCACAGATCTAGTAGTATACACTAAATATCACCAAGCATGGCCAAAAAGTGAAAAGTGGAAGTAAAATATAAAAGTTGAGTTAAATTATCAAGTATAAATGCAGAAACATCATTTAACAATATAACATTGTCACTGTCATCTTGTTGTTCATCTATTTGCTCGAGCGGGCACCAGTAACGTCTCCATTGTGAGACTTGTTGTTACTGTTTTTGGCATATAAATTATGCCACGGGTAACTTGCTAGGCTCTGCCGTGCGGGCGGGATAACTCTCGGTAGCTTGCTGAGCTCTCTGAAAGGGGCGGAGGAATTGAACCTAGGTCGGCCACATGCAAGGCAAACAAACACCCTACCCGCTGTACTATCGCTCTAGTTTAAATGGGAAACAATTGTAAAACAGGAGTAGTGAACATGGAAATGAATTCCTTTTTGTCTTCTGTTTGTTTGTGTTTGTTTGGAGGCCACACCGGGCAGTGCTCAGGGCTTATTCCTGACTGTGCACTAAGGGATCACTCCTGGAAGACTTGGGGAACTGTATGGATCAAACCCTGGCCAATATGTGTAAGGCAAATGCCCTACTCACTGTAATATTGCTCCAGCCCCGTGAAAAAACATTAATTCTATAATTATATTATTGAGAGAAGTAGGAAAATAGCTCAGGGACCTGGACGCATACCTTGCACTTGCCGGTCTCTAGTTTCATCCCCAGCATCACCTGGGATACTGAGCATCATGGTGGTGGTTGTAATAACCCCAACACCACTAGGTCTGAGCAACATAATGCTGATAAACTCTAGTATTGAGTTATATAGTTGAGTTGGCTAAGCGTTTCTGAGAGTGACCCCCCAAACCCCATGATTGTTCCTTGGGAGCTTCCGGGACCCACAAAAAGTTACTTCTCAAGACATTGGGGACTGCCATGAATTTGGATTAAGACATTGAAATTACTGAAATTGCCCATGAAAGAGAATTGTAGGAATATAGTACTTTTATTGTATATACAAAAAATAGACTCATAATCCGACCAATTTCAAACTTTTACATAAAAGTTCAAGAAGGTAAATTGAAACCAGCAAAATATTTAACAGAAATAGTGTTTTAAGGAGAAATGTTGGGTAAAATTATACTAAGAGGCCAAATGGGGTAGTTTTAAAGATTTACTATTATCAATGGCAGAAATTTGGTTAATTTAATAAAAAGCTCTTCGAGTAGAGTAATAAAGGCTCACAGTGAAATGTTTGGGAAAGTAAGCAGAAAGTTAAAATTTCTGAGGAAAGTATTTGTGAAAACTTTGATGTTGTTGTAATGGGAAAAAGAACTGGGAATGCATTATTATACAGAGTCAATGGTACACATTCTTGGGGGCATAGTAGGGATTTTAGTACCTGTTAATTTAATATGCAAGTTCCAGAAAAAGACAAAGGTGCAGATAAGAAAATATTTCAACTATCAAACTTAAAATTATTGAAAAGATTATCATTTCTATGTCATTAATTATTAAGAAGAAAGACAATCTTCATTTGAAATGAAGGAATGGATATTTAATATTGTCTGCTGTGGAAGCAGGGAAAGGTGGGAAAGGGGGGATATTCCAGGGATATTGGTGGTGGGGAATGTGCACTGATGGAGGGATGGGTGTTTGATCATTGTGTGATTATAACCCAAACATGAAAGCTTGTAACTATCTCATGGTGATTCATTAAAATTTAATAAATAAATATGTTTTTAAAAAGTATTGGAAATTAATACAAGGCATTGTCTTCCACAAATAGCTGTTAGATAATACAATTTGTATTTTCTGTGAGAATAGTTTAGTGTTCTGTGATACCCAAATATTTTTAACTACTTAGAATACCAGCATACTTTATTTACATATCATCAAAGCAGCTCCTTTTAACTTCTTTTATGAATGCTGGCTATTCAAGAGACATAGGGAAGTTGCATTTCTATAAACAGGATTCTATTTTATTCTGGTGTCTATTTTCTTACTAAACCAAATAATGAATTTCTTTGTGCCAAATTGAAAATTTGTCACCAGGGAAGTAAAAAGAAGAAAAATAAAACCTCTTTAAGAGATTTTCTAAGAATCATAAACATAAATAAATATTTATGTCTAAAATATTTAGAGAAATACTAGTTTTTACTGTAAGAATATCACTGTCACTGTATCACTGTCATTCTATTGATCATTGATTTTCTCGAGCGGGCCCAATAACGTCTCCATCAGTCCCAGCTCTGAGATTTTAGCAGCCTCTCTTTACTCATCCTTCCCAATGGTGCCATATTACAGGCTGTTCAGTGTCAAGAAAATTAGAACAATCATTGTTACTGTATTTGGCATATTAATACGCCACAGGGAGCTTGTGGCTTCCTGACTGTCCTCTGTCTGGGAGTAAACTCTTGGTAGTTTGCCAGTTTCTCCAAGAGAGAGAACTAGTCTATCAGATGTTGTGCAGTCGCACTGTGGCCGCATGCTTCCAGGAGCTTGGTTTTATAGTCTCTGGGTGTTGGCTGTTGATTGAATTACACAGCAGGGGCAGTTTCCCTCCCTGCCCTGAGCAGAGCCCTGGCAGTTGAAGACCTCTGGAACCCAGTCAGAGCCATGCTCAAGGCCACTCTCCACACATTTGGATGAGCCCCACGCATGAAGGAACCAGCAGAGGAACCCATGTGTGTGGGACCCGGGGCTGAGATCTTCAAGGCTGCTCGGATCAGTACTGTGCCTCTTCCACCCAGATTCCCCATTTTCCCGTAGCTAGGAAGTCACACCCAGTAAGAATATTTATTATAATAAATCAATTTCTTAAAGTATAAAGTATCTTATTCATTATTGCAACCTGTTAATCATGATAAAAGTTTTATACATCAAAGTAAACAAAAAATATTAAACTACTAAAAACTTAATGGCAGAAGGGCAATGTCTATACTTAAGTAATTATCAGTAAAAGGACCTAAATTTTTGTTGGAACAATTCAATATTTTTGACATTCTGAATTATCATCCATTCATATTGCTAGGACAACTTTATCTACTAACCATGATATGTTCTCTAATGATCAAATAGGTAGCACTGTAGCATTGTTGTCCCATTGTTCATTGATTTCCTCGAGTGGGCACCAGTAACATCTCCATTGCGAGACTTGTTGTTACTGTTTTTGGCATATTGAATACACCATGGGTAGCTTGCCAGCTCTGCTGTGCGGGCAGGATACTCTCGGTAGCTTGCCAGGCTCTTCCAAGAGGTACGAAGGAATCAAACCTGGGTTGGCCACGTGCAAGGCAAATGCCCTACCTTCTGTGCTATCGCAACACTTACTGTAATGGTGAATATTTCCATTCTGCTTTCAATGTTTCTCAAATAGGTAGTCATTGTAAATTTACCAAACACTTGGTCTTTAATTTTAAGTCAAATACAAGACTTCTATCTACATAGAAGAGTGTAGAAGATAGTAGAAGAGTGCTACTCTTCTACTTCTCAAACAGTAAAGATCAGAGTGTTTAAAATACTAATAATCCCATTTTGTGACAAGCTTCCAACTGTAGGCAGTCCTAGAGAAAGGATCTCTATGACAATGGTAGTTGGAAATGATCCCCTGAACAAGAATTGAGTGCTGAAAGTAGGTAAAGGGATATGCATGACAAACGTTCTGCACCTGTATTGCAAACCATAATGCCCAAAGAGAGAGAGAGAGAGAGAGAGAGAGAGAGAGAGAGAAGAGAGTGAGAAGTTACTGCTGTTGAAGAAGAAAAGGGGTAGAGGTAAAAGGAGAGAAATTAGGGACATTGATGGTGGGAAATGTGCACCAGTGAAGGAATGGTATTGAGACACTGGCTGAAACCGAATCATAAACAACTTTGTAACTGTATCTCAGAATGACTGAATTAAATAAATAAATAAATAAAAGAGAACACCTATTAGGAAATTTAAAACAAAATAGAGTATGCTTATAGAGTCGAGAGAATTGGTTTCTTTAAAACAACAATTTGTTGCTATAAAACAGGATCCAGCAGTAAAACAAAGTGTTGGAAAGGGAAATTTTCATCAATAAAATAAAGTAATTCATGAGAAAGTTCCCAGGAATGGGCCAGAGAGATAGTGCAGGGGATCAGGCAATTGTCTTGCTCATGACTGAGACCAGTTCCATTCCAGACAGGTATATGGTTCCCCTAGTCCAGCCAGGAGTGATTCGTGAACACAGAGGCAGGAGTAAACCCTCAACACTACCAGGTGTGGCTCTACCCCTTACCCCAAATAAAAATAAAAACTAAGGAAAAAAAATTTAAAAATACCTTGAAATCATGTTGCATTTCCAAATGTACTCAGTATCTACATATTAACTTTGAAATATCAATGTTCTTTGGCTGTATACTAAGGGAGATTAGAGCTCCAGAAACAGCTTGAGAAACACTTTATTTTTAGAGTATTCATGTAAGATCATCTGAAAATAAGGGTTACAAAGCCATTACATGTAGAAATTATGAAACGACTTGCATAAAATTCAGTTTTCCTTGCCACTTCAAATCCTAAGCTAAATATACTATCATTGTTTTTATTCAAAAGAATTGATGGCATTGGTTAATTGATAATTTTTTTGAGTTCTGATTATAGTTAGGATTTCAAGGTGAAAACTCCTCAATACAATTTTCTTTATTGTTTATATACATTGTTTAAAATAAATCACATGTAATTAATTAAATATGAAATAAGACATAGAGGAATATGTTCAGAGGCAATTAATTTTTATGAAACATTTGTCACTATAGATTTATCTCTTTTATTGTTTTGAAACAAGGATTGATGTATCTGTGATGGCTATCAAGTTTTTAAATTTGAGTTCGACAGTGAAGAGAAAGGACCAATCAGACCATTCTGACTCAAAACTGATCTTATATTATATCTAATATGCCAGGGATAGCTTGCCAGGCTCTGCCGTGCAGCCGGGATACTCTTGGTAGCTTGCCGGACTCTCCGAGAGGGATGGAGGAATCGAACACGGGTTGGCCATGTGCAATGCAAATGCCCTACCCGCTGTGCTATCTCTCCAGTCCATTTCAAACCATACTAGATTAATACCCATTTATAGTGACGTCTTAATAGTCTCATTTCTCTCCTATGGTTGAAGGGAGAGACTATTTTTTGCACCCTCAATCCCTTTCCCCTAAAAGTATGATTCCATTGTTTTGTTGTTAGATACAACTCTAGATCAATTCGATACCTTCCCAAATTCTTTGCTCTCTAACTTGGATGTGGGTGAAATGCATGATGTCTAGTCTCCCTTTCAAACTACTATCACTTCCTTTGCTTAAGCCCACGAAACGTGACATGAAGTTATGATCTATTTTATTCTTTCATTCCTCCATTCCCTTCATGTTACAAAAGTACAACAGTCATTTTTACTCTGGTACATATTTCACTGAAAATATCATAAGGAAACCTCTACCAGGTATCCTTAGCTTTGAAGTTTCCCAGCCTGTGCACAAATATTTTACCTTCTTTCTGATCATTAGAGATCAACTGTATGTTTTGGTGGCAAGGGTAAAAACATCTTTTTAATCCCAAAACTTTTAAGATCTATTAATTGTAATTTCAATTATTACAAAATGCACAATTACCTGATCTCTGACACTTGTCACATTCTCTGTTTTAGGTTTATTAGACTATTATTATACATTAATTATTATTAAACCAAGCACTAAATTATCTTTCTCAAAAGGATCATAGAAAAGTAAATATTTCCCATTTGCAGAGTAAGATATGATTTTTTACTAAAGTGCAGGAGGGTAAGGGAATTAACAAACTTTGACCATTCAGTTTATCTAATTGGACATGGAATGCAGAATATTTTTGAAAGGTATTAATCAATGAGAATCTGAAAAATGGTTTTAAATATTCACCTCAGGCTGGAGCGATAGCAAAGCGAGTAGGGCATTTGCCTTGCACACGGCTAACCCGGATTCAATTCCCAGCATCCCATATAGTCCCCTGAGCATAGCCAGGGGTAATTCCTGAGTGCAGAGCCAGGAATAAACCCTGTGCATTGCCGGATGTGACCCCAAAAGAAAAAAGAATAAAAAAAAATTAAAATTCACCTCAACTTTAAAAAATGTTATAGTTTTTTTTTAACTCTAAGAATTATTATAATACTTTGCCTTTCTTTTTGAAAGCAAGCATTTATTCATAGCATGGTGCTAATCCCTCTATATCATCTCTTAAAAATCTCAGTATCACGATTTTATGAAATTTGATCATTCTTGTTCACTGAATAAATGGAGCATCAAAACCCCGAGAGACTGAAAGACTTGATCAGGGCTTTCCAACTAATCAGTCGTTGATGGAGGAATCAGTTCAATGTTTAAGTGGCTTGTCTCTTGACCCATACTCTAAAATTTTAAGGCCACATAGTTTTAAGTCCTTTAAGCTTATAAGACTTAAGCTATGTGGCCTCTTTAAGTATCTATTAACTATATTCAAACCAAATTTTTCCTTACTATAATAGTACTAAGTACTATTTTCCTGTTAATTTCATATTTTAAGTATGTAAAAAAGTAATAATTGTTATTCTGAAGACAGGAGGTAGCATGATGATAGCAGTGTTTCAGATATAGCACATAATGAAGAGCATATAATAATCTCTAGATTCCTTTTGTGAGAACCCTAATTTTTGAAATTATTTTACTAGAGGTAAAATGGTTTCTTTCCACTAACCATTTTATTACAATGAGTTTTATTTCTATATATTTATTTTTATTTAGGCAGTGTGCTTTAGAAAGCCATCAATGAAATATCTAGGGAGTTGACATCTAATTGATTGTATGCTCTGCCAAAACCATCTAGCAAAATTTTCTAATAGAAATCTAGTAATCTGCTTTGAAAGTTGAAAAGATAAGCTAAATCTGAATTAAGGATGAGGGTTGATAAAATAAAATACTAGGTTTGATGAAGGTTTTATAGAAAAATATGAGCAATTCAAACAAGTGAGCACATATATTAATATGAATTGACATAAAAAGTGATTTACTGTTAAGCATATATGCTAATATTATTGACAAAAGAACATAATTCATTGGGATGTCACTTTCTCTAGACTTTAATGTAGAGCTAGAATAGGAATCCTATGTCCAGAGGACTATTGTCAGTATAAGGCAAGGAATACCAGGGTGTAAAGAAGACTCAGTTTAATCACAGTGTAATAACAGGGGTGTTTTCTCAGTAAATTTTTTTTCTGTCTATACTCCTATTATTCTATTCTGGGATAGTTAAATTAGGACTGCATTAGTAGCTAGACAACAAAGAAAAATATGATATATTCTAAAATATCTTCCTCTCTCAGCCAAAGAAAAAATAAATGATAGATAGATGATAGATAGATAGATCGGTAGATAGATGACAGATAGATAGATAGATAGATAGATAGATAGATAGATAGATAGATAGATAGACAGATAGATAGAGTTTGCTTATTGTGTTTTTAAGTTCACTGTTTCACTCTCATCCCATTGTTGATCGATTTACTCGAGCTGACGCCAGTAACGTCTCCATTCATCCAAGCCCCGAGATTTTAGCAGCCTCTCCTTACTCATCTTTCCCAATGATTTGAGGCTCTTTCAAGGTCAGAGGAATGAGATCTGTTATTGTTACTGTTTTGGCATATGGAATGCACCACAGGGAGCTTGCCAGGCTCTGCCCTATGGGTGGGATACTCTTGCTAGCTTGCTGGGCTCTCCGAAAGACATGTATATTTATTTCCCTCTATGATGATGTGTCCAGAAATATATTCACTCATGTGTGAAACTCGGCCCAAGCATGTAGAAAGTGACCTGGAGTGTGGTGGCGATTGGGTAGTGGAGGCCGGCTGCTGGGGCTGGGTCTCTTGGGGCAGAGAGGGCTCTCACACGCTCCCCTCTGGGGCACCCCAAGTGAAAACAGCCTGACAGCCTGGCGTGGACTCCCGTGTTTTTGTTATACCTTAAAAATGAATGCACACATGTGATCTGGGGGGATATATAAATATGTCATATATGTCATATAAACATGTCAAAGAAGTATTTTAAGAATTCAAACGATAGAATTATTTTTCAGATATGGGAATTTTAGAAGGCACTGGTAGAGGATGACAAGATAAGAGATGAATCCAAAATGAGAACCAGGACCACCAAAGCTTTCACCATAGACCTATGTCTTGCTTATTTGGCATTACTTTTGAATAAACACAAAAGAAATTGCAGGATAAAACACAGGACTTATCCTCAAAGATAAACAATTGCACACTCTATTTACTTCATTCAAAACACCATCTACAGAACATTTGAGGATGTAACTGAATGTTTATCAATGATCCTTACATTTACATGGAGCACCCCTCAGTCATTAATCTCTCTATCTTCACTGTCAAGGCATGCTCACTTCTTTGTAATGTCTTAATAAGAATCTGTAGAATGTACAACTACTTAGACAATGAAAGGGTAATTAAACAATTTCCATTTGCTGATTTGTAAAAAAACTGTTTAAGCCAATTTAATACCAACTTTTATTTTTATTTATTAAGAATATATGTACAAAATGCTGGCATTCTAACATACTTGAATAAAACAAAATATATCACATTCTCTATTGCAGACTTTACTAAATCCTAAAAAACTTTGAAAAACATAATCTGTAGATTTCTTTTTAATTTTCAAAATAAAATTACTAATAGCTATTAATTCTGTCATTTTTCCTAAAATCTTTAAAATAAATATTTTTCTAAAGCTACTACAACTGACAGACTGGGGCGATAGCACAGCAGGTATGACATTCTCCTTGCATGCAGCCAACCCAGGTTTGATTCCTTCATTCCTCTCGGAGAGCCTGGCAAGCTACCGAGAGTATCCCGCCCATATGACAGAGCCTGGCAAGTTCCCTGTGGCGTATTCAATAAGCCAAAAACAATAACAACAAGGCTCACAATGGAGATGTTAGTGGTGCCCGCTTGAGCAAATCAATGAACAACGGGACGACAATGCTACAGTGGTACTACAACTGAAGATGACAGTTGGAAAGCTGATTTATTAGGAGTCAATAAAAAAATCATAGTCTAGAAATAAGAAGCATAACAATCCCTTCGCCTTGTTTAAGTCTATAACTTTATGAATACTTTCTTTTCAAATTGAATTGCTTAAATGAACTGTGGATTTCCAAATGTTAGCTAAGTGTAAAAACCTAATTGCTCATCATAGCTCTGTACCTTATACAATGAAAAGTAGTTTGTCTCTATTGCTGTTTGTTTTTATGTAATAACCTGATGCCACAACATTATTTGTTTTCATTTTTTTATCCATTATTTATTATCTATAACTGGGTAATAAGATTTTATATTGGTATATATATATTCTTCAATTAACACACACATACATATATATACATATATATATATATCACTGTATCACTGTCATCCCACTGATCATTGATTTGCTTGAGTGGGTGCCAGTAACATCTCCATTCGTCCCAGCCCTGAGATTTTAGCAGCCTGTCTTTACTAGTCATTCCCGTCATTCCCAATGGTACCACATTCGAGGCTCTTTCAGGGTCAGGGGAATGAGATCCATCAATGATTGTTACTGTTTTTGGCATACTGAATGCACCATGGGGAGCTTGCCAGGCTCTGCCATGCAATATATATATATATATATATATATATATAATTATTGTGAGATAAACAGTTATAAAGTTGGCCATGACTGGTTTTCATGTATGTTCCCAAACAGGTGTTAGAACATTCTCTATAATGTTCCAACCTGGTACCTTTACCAGTGTACATTTCCCACCACCAATGTCCCCAGTTTCCCCCATGCCCCAAACACCCCACAAGGCTCCCACCAGTCTTCCTCTATCTCAGGTACTTTTCTTCTCTCTCTCTGTCTCTGTCTGTCTCGCTGTCTCTGTCTCTGTCTTTCTCTGCCTCTGTCTCTGTCTCTGTCTCTCTCTCTCTCTCTCTCCCTCTTTCTTTCCCTTTCTCTCCTTCTGGGCATTCTGGTTTGAAATACAGGTACTGAAAGGTTACCATGTATATCCTTTTATCTACTTTCAGCACTCAATTTTTGTCGAATGGTCATTTCCAACTATTATTGTCATAGAAGTCCCTTCTTTAGCTGTTTTTGAAAACATATAATTTTTGTTTAATTTATTTATTTGTTTGGGAATCACACTTGGGGAACTCAAGAATTATTCCCAGATTTTTGCTCAGGCATCACCACCCTTGGTCATGCTCAGAGACCATATGAAGTGGTGGGGATTGATTCTGGGTCAACTGAATACAAGGTAAATACAATCCATGTATTAGAATAGTGAATTAAATATCTTAGTATTTTTATCTATAAAAGTACATTTTTTAGTTGGAATGCCCATAACAACTGTATTGTGAACACTTTTGTAAATCATGATGTTGAACAGGGAAACCGTTTATTTTAAATAACTCTCTCTCTTGGTCTCTCTCTCTCTCTCTCTTGTGTTCTCATTCTCTTTCTCTTTCTCTCTCTCATGGATTAATTACCCTTGCTTGACATTTAGCCAGAATCCAAAAATTGTCTTGGTGTTATTCAAAATATACCAATAGTACATTATTACCTTCCAAAAAAAATAAGCAAGGAACTAATTTAAGATAAATAGGAGATGTTTTGCAGGGAGGCTATTAAAGTATCACCTCTTTCTTGAACAAACAATGTCTTAAATTGTTGATTATAGTACATGTGATTTAAAATTTATTTTCTCTAGGATTTCATTTCTCCAAATAATACCATCTAATAAACTGTCATTATCACTCAGATTGAATGTATACTTTTTTTTTACTAATGATTTATCTCAAAGTCCATTGCTCAAGATTGAAATTAGTAAAACAAATGTAAGAGATTAATCAGCTGAACTACAAACTGTCTTGTTATCTTCGCATATACTTCTAGACTTTTCTCAGTATAAAATATCTGGTAATGTTAAAATATCTCCAGATTAGGACCTGTTGCAAAATATCGCCAAATTATTCATTGGTATTTAGCTGAAAAATTCTTAAGCACTAAAGTGTTATAAAGAATTGAAGAGAAATATGATACTACTTTTAAGAAAAAATATATGCCTAACATTAAATATTACATCAGCTAGAATTCTTTTGAATCATTTATTGGTCATTTGTACAAATTGATAATAAACAAATATATATGCATGTTTGTGAAACATTTCTAGGAGCAACAATGAGATTCTGGTTACATAAAAACGAATTGCTGGTTTTTTTGCGTAGAAATATTTACAGAAAGAGTTGCATTAACTACCTTGAAGTCACTGTGTTGCATAATGCAGGAGCTGTCATGCATTGCATAGTTAACATTTTTCAAATTCATGAACTTCTAATAAGATTGTAACCTTCAGACAACATTTAAACTAAATTCGAATTTTTCCTCCTGGACCCAATTCATCACTTTCTAAAAAATGTAAAGTCATACACAAAAAAGATTTTATTATAATCATTCAACGAAATAGAGATATCTTAGGATAAGAAGAAAAAGGAAAATGCCACATTTAAAATAATAATCACAATATCCTTCAGGTCAGTCATTTTCTGACAGTTAAAGAATAACTGGTTTAGAAGACCCCAAGGCAAAACCAACTCCTTAACAGCACCACATATAGCTGATAAGGGTTTTAATATTGAGATTTTCTGTGGTTTCCCACTAGTCTCTCTTAAAAGCCATGCTTTCTATTGATCCACAACCTTATGTTCTCTTTCAGATATTCTTCTCAAGAAATATACTTTCATAGATTAATATATGTGTATACAAAGAGAAAAACATGACCTCAGGGAAATATCATGGGCAACAGTAATAGTTCTGTAAGCGGCCTGACATCTGTGTAGAGCACAGCTTGAAAGTAAAGAGGGTAGGGTAGCTCACACCACAGAGGCTAGCACACATCCAAAAGAACAAAAGCAACCGCTGTTGGAGAGGATGTGGGGAGAAAGGGACCCTTCTACACTGCTGGTGGGAATGCCGGCTAGTTCAGCCCTTTTGGAAAACAGTATGGACAATTCTCAAAAAACTTGAGGTTGAGCTCCCATTTGACCCAGCAATACCGCTGCTGGGAATATATCCCAGAAAAGCCAAAAAGTATAGTCGAAGTGACATCTGCACTTATATGTTCATCGCAGCACTGTTTACAATAGCCAGAATCTGGAAAAAACCCGAGTGCCCTAGAACAGATGACTGGTTGAAGAAACTCTGGTACATATATACAATGGAATACTATGCAGCTGTTAGAAAAAATGAGGTCATGACGTTTGCATATAAGTGGATCTACATGGAAAGTATCATGCTAAGTGAAATGAGGCAGAAAGAGAGAGACAGACATAGAAAGATTGCACTCATCTGTGGAATATAGAATAATAGACTATAAGACGAACACCCAAGAATAGTAGAAATAAGTACCAGGAGGTTGTCACCATGGCTTGGAGGCTGTTCTCTCATCCTGGGCAACTCAGAGAAGGGAACAGCAAGTAAAATGTGGTTGTTGGTCATGTGGGGGAAAGATGATGCGGGCCAAATATAGACTAGAGACTGAACGCAATGGCCACTCAACACCTTTATTGCAAACCACAACACCTAATCAGAGAGAAAGAACAAAAGGGAATACCCTGCCATAGTGGCAGTGTGGGGTGGGGGGAGACGGGACTGGGAAGGGGGGGTGGGATGTTGGGTTTACTGGTGGTGGAGAATGGGCACTGGTGAAGGGATGGGTTATCAAACTTTGTAAGGGAGAAACATGAGCACAAAAATGTATAAATCTGTAACTGTACCCTCACGTTGACTCACTAATTAAAAATAAACTATAATAAAAAAAAAAAGAGGGTAGGGTAGAAACATTTAAATCAGTGCTTCTAACTAAAAGATAAAATATATCACTTCACTGAAGCACTGTCGTCCTGTTGTTGTTCATCGATTTGCTTGAGCAGGCACCAGTAACATCTCCATTATGAGACTTGTTGCTACTGGTTTTGGCATATTGGATATGCCACGGGTAGCTTCCCAGGCTCTGCTGTGTGGGCAGGATACTCTCAGTAGCTTGCCGGGCTCTCTGAGAGGGATGGAGGAATTGAACCCAGGTTGGCCGCATGCAAGTCAAATGCCCTACCTGCTGTGTTATCGCTCCAGCCCAAAATATATCACAAATAATATAAATCCAAAAGTTTCTCCTAGTATCGTTAAGCCTTTGTATGTTCTTTCCTAAAAAAGGATTTGGGGTTAATTAAATACAGGGTTTGGGGCACCATGGCAATTATTCTCCTGATCATACTGCCATATGTTTAATGAGTTTTAAAAAGAGTTATAAACAACTTTTCTCTAGTATTTTGGGGAAATTGCTATAGAGGCTAATTTATTGATAGCAGAATTCCCAGCCTCTGAAAGCAGTATGGTGATCTACTTTCACTTAAAGGGTTTTTTACATTCTTGTATGTTAAAGTATGAGAATATATGCAGAAGAGAGTTTTTAGGTTATTATAGCTCAGATTCTCCCTTTCAGAAAGGCAAGCTGAGCTACAGTGACAAAGTGATTAAGTGACTTGCCTATGGTCAGAAATGCTAAAATATCCCCAAAGAAAATTCACAGATATCACAGTCACTAGAGTGTTTGCCTATAAACTATTGTTAAATTTTAAATTAATTCCTCAGTCTCAACGATAGGATCAGATTGGAATGTAAGTACTTGTTACCCAAGGCCTTACTCTTTATATCTAGAAACAAAGACAAAGAGCAAAGTTAAAGGATTAGATATGTCCAATAATTGGCCCTTAGGGGAAAGGTGGACTAATTCAGAGATTTTAAGTTGGATAAGAATATCCTTCTATGGACTAGGGCCTTACACAGTACAGCCTATTAAAATAGCGCTCTTGTATACATAGCAGTAGATAATCAAATAATGAATACATATGGAAACATAAACTCATATCCAAAAAATAGATCTTAAATACTTCCATAAACTCATATGAAAATAATTTTTTAAAATGCTGCAGATCCTAAAACTCCTATGAGATTTCCACTGAAATATTAATTAAAACCTCTGAGATTTCCTGCCGTTATTAAAGGCTTTGTGAACTCTAAGACAAAGATCCTCCTTCTATTTCCTCATCCCTGCACATACGGATTTTAGCTTTGGAATATTCACCTAAAAACTCATGCTGAGCATACTTTTTTTTTTCACATCTATTACCATTCTGCATAAATAGTATCCCAAAGAAGATGTTTGGGGAAATAATGTCTTAATCATTCTCTGGCATTCATTGAACAAGTTGACCTGAAGGGACAAAGAGCTAGAACCTGAACTATTGCAATAGAAATTGAAAAAAGTACACTATTTTCTTTCAAATTAACTTATTGATGATCAATTTTCTTCTTAAGAAATTTTATCTTCTACAGGCTAGACAGAAAACATAGGGATCAGGGATCATAGCCGGGAGCCTTGAGCAGTACCGGTATAACTCCCATGTACTCCAGAAGGGAAAAAATAGAAATCCTATCCCCTTGATATGCTTTTATTTCTGCTTGTTTACATATGTTTTTGCTCAATTTCACACAGTCAAGAAAGCAATATAGGAATATAGTCATCAGTGTGGATAAAGAGGAAAATAAATATAACTTAAATATCTAGTATAAATTAATTTTAGTTTCTTTTGAAAATATATGGGAGAGGGCTGGAGTGATAACACAGTGGGTAGGGCATTTTCCTGGCATGCGGCTGACCTGGGTTCGATTCCTAGCACCCCACATGGTCCCCCCCAGCACCTCCATGAGTAATTCCTGAGTTCATGAGCCAGGAGTAACTCCTGTGCATTGCCGAGTGTGACCCAAAGAGCAAAATATATATAGATAATATATATAATTATATATATTATATATACACTAGAATTAGCTAAATATTAGTGCTGTTGTTAGAGATATGGTGTTTAGAAATCCATGTGTAAAATACAGCCAATTATCTCACTGTTACTGTCACTGTCACTGTCATCCCGTTGCTCATTGATTTGTTCGAGTGGGCACCAGTAACGTCTCTCATCGAGAGACTTATTTTTACTGTTTTTTGGCATATCCAATACAGCACGGGTAGCTTGCAAGGCTCTGCCTCTCGGGCTCGATACTCTCGATAGCGTGCCGGGCTCTCCGAGAGGGGCAGAGGAATTGAACTCCAGTCGGCTGCGTGAAAGGCCAACGCCCAACCGCTGTGCTATCCCTCCAGCCCCAATTTTCTCACATAAAATATATATTTTTTTAATTTTTTTACACTCAAATAAGCATGCCTTGACTGATGGAGCTTTTAACCTGATTTGAAACACATGGTTTAGTTTTTGCAGTGTTGCCACAATTCGAGAGTAAGCACTAAAGCACTGTCATCCCACTGTTCATTGATTTGCTTGAGTGGGCACCAGTAATGTCTCCATTGTGAGACTTATTACTGTTTTTGGCATATTGAATACACCATGGGTAGCTTGCCAGGCTCTGCCATACGGTTGGGATACTCTCAGTAACTTGCCATCTACTCTGAGAGGGATGGAGAAATCGAACTCGAGTCAACTGCGTGCAAGGCAAATGCTCTACTTGTTGTGGTATCGCTCCAGCCCTCCAAGAGTTAAACTCGATTTAATCACTTGGAAGGAATCTGATGCTGGATTTACCTTTAACAAAAATTGCTACTAAAATAGCCATTATTACATTCTTCATTTCAATGACTTTACTACTACCTCTGTGTAGTTTAGGGTTCTTGGAAATGTTATTTTGACATTTAAACACCAAATATGGAACTTAGGGTCCCATCTGACCTGAAGTTCCCCACTGTCTTCTCTCTCAGATTTTGCTATGGTGCCACAATTGTACAACAGGGCGCAAAGACCAATGATTTTAAGAATTTCTCAGCATGTCTAAATCTGCCTCTGCTCTCACTCTCTCTCAGCAGGCAGGAAAAGAAAAAGTACCTTGCTAATTAATCTCTTGGAGACTGATACCTATTCTGCCAGCTTCCTGTCAAGATAGTCGGTCTGTATCTATGAATTTCTTTGACTTTTGAAACTGAAACAACAGAACAGGGAAATGTCATGGAAAAGAAGTCATCTTTCCTACTTCTTTACCAAGTATTATCCCACTCAAAGATTATTGAATTATTTGTACTGAATATTCTTGGAATATGCTAATATAATGTTAGAGAATCTTGGAATTTTGAATGAATCTTGATATTCCCTTTCAAATATGTCCCATTAAATCCTAAGTTCCAATTTCATACAGTCTTGCAGAAATCTCAGAGTGCCTATTTAATTATTTCTGCTAACGTTTTTTTTCTTTTTGTGTCACACCCAGAAATGCTCAGGGGTTACTCCGGGCTCTGCACTTAGGAATTACTTCTGGTGGTGCTTGGGAGACCCTAGGGATGTGGAGAATTGAACCGGGTCGGCCGCACACAAGGCAAACACCCTACCCATTTTACTTTCACTTCAGCCCCTCTGCTTAATTTTTAATCTAATATTTCCATCCTTATTTAACTATATGCATTTGCTATCTTCGAATTATATTACCACTCCATCCTTATTTTTCTTGGTCATATCGCTACTTACCTCTTACTGGGGAGTACTGATCTGCCTTGAAAAAGAGTTCTATGAGGCTAAAAGTTACTGAAAGTATTTCAATCAGCAGTCCCAGAAAAAACATGAGAACAAAGTATTGGGATCACAGAGGTAGGATAGACAGTAAGGCACTTACCTCACAAACTGCTGTCCTGGGGTTGAACCCTGACACCCCATAAGATTTCCAGACTCCTCCAGGAGTAATTTCTCAATTTACAGTCAGGAGTAAGCCCTGAGCACAGCCAGGCATAACTCCCTGAACCAAAAGTAAAAAACAAAATATAAGGTATGATGCAGAGAGTAAAATTCTGAAGCAGGAGCAATAGTACAGTAGATAGGTTGTTTGCTTTGCACACAGCTGACCTGGGTTTGATCACCAGCATCCTGTATGGTCTCCAAACACCAGCAGGAGTAATGCCCGAGTGCAGAGCCATGAGTAAACCCTTAACATTGCTGGGTATGACTCAAAAAGCCAAAAAAAAAATGGGGCTGGAGCTATAGAACAGCAGTTAGGCATTTGCCTTTCACGCAGCTGACCCGAGTTCAATTCCTCCGCCCCTCTTGGAGAGCTCGGCAAGCTACCGGGAGTATCGAGCCCACGCGGCAGAGCCTGGCAAGCTACCCGTGCATATTGGATATGCCAAAAACAGTAACAATAAGTCTCTCAATGAGAGACGTTACTGGTGCCCGCTCGAACAAATTGATGAGCAGCGGGATGACAGTGACAAAATAAATAAAAATTAAAATAAATAAAAATAAAATTCAGAGTACAGGACTGAGAGATAGTAAATTTAAGGAGTAATTTCTGAGTGCAGAACCAAGAGTAATTCTTGAGCATCCCTGGATGTGGTCTCCCCCCAAAATTTCAGAGGATGTCAGAAAGTGTAGCATAAGTCAGTTTAAAAGGAAGTATGCTAAAGCAACATTTAATAAGCAAATAGGATAAGAATTTGGAATCTTTGAACTGAGAAGACACAGGGAAAGTGAAAAATAAAAGCAGAAAATAATATAAACCATATTCCTGAGAACAAGAGGAATTATCCAATACCAATGTTTATAATCATTGCATGTTCTTTGGGAGGCATCCATTAGGTTCTATGTGCTTCAGTGAAAAGTTATTAAAGTCTTAAATTGTCTGTCACTGTCACTGTCATCCCATTGCTCATTGATTTTGTTCGAGCGTGCACCAGTAACGTCTCTCATTGTGAGACATTGTTACTGTTTTTTGTCATATCCAATATGCCACGGGTAGCTTGCCAGGCTTTGCTGTGCAGGCATGATACTCTCCATAGCTTGCCGGGCTCTCCGAGAGGGGCAGAAGAATCGAACATGGGTTGGCCGAGTAAAAGGTGAATGCCCTACCGCTGTGCTATCGCTCCAGCCCCCAAACTCTTAAACACATGATAGATTTTGTATATGTGCTAAAAGAAATGGCTCTTAAGATGAACAGAAACTATGAAAGATAAGCATAGATATTGTAGGTTGCTAAGTATTTGCTTAGCATCATACTCTGTGTTTCTCTATGAAATCAGTGTCTACACTTTAGATGTTTATGTGAGCTACATATTGCCATCTTACAACTCCTTTGGTGGTAGAGTTACTTATAGACTCTAATTATTTTGTATAATAGAGCTCACACATTTATTTTTATATCCAAATATTGATAACTCCTGATATTATAAAAAATTACCAGCTACATAACAAGAAGAAGGACCCAAAAGCATTAACTTGACAAAATCCCTTTTGTTTGTTCAGATATATGAGTATGGTGCCTGAAAGTTAATTTTCAGGAATCCATCTTAAATGACTTTAGACATATCTTTTCAGTGACCCACAGGTAAGGAATAAAGTGTGTTATTTTGAACAAGTGACAACAACCAGGAAATATGATGTGTGATCCATGCATGAATACTTAGTTTATACCCCAAAGCATGCAATTATTTGTTGGGTGATTAAAACAACTTCCTTGTGCCTTGGGGCTAATCTTTGTCATAAAGACCTGTTCTTTATTGACATGCTTATGTTTAAATATTTTTAAAAGTCAATTTTTTGCTGTTTAGCTCCAATGGAATTTGTTTTAGTCTCTTTTAACTTCTTTTTGATTAATCTATGTTTATTTTTTGAATATTTTATTGCATTTCCTCTGTTGACATGTTGACTACACAGTTTAATTTTTTTTGTTTGTTTGTTTTTGGGTCATAGCCGGCGATGCACAGGTGTTATTCCTGGCTCATGCACTCAGGAATTGCTCCTGGCAGTTCTCGGGGGACCATATGGGATGCTGGTAATCGAACTCGGGTCGACCGCGTGCAAGGCAAATGCCCTACCCTCTGTGCTATTGCTCCAGCCCCTAGTTTAAATTTTTTTAAGTAATTAATATAGTAATTATATTTTATATCTCTTTGTCTTATTTTTGTTGTTGTTTGTTTTGGGACCACATCTTATGATGTCCCATATTGTTCCTGGCTCTGCACTCAGGAATCATTCCTGGTGGGGGCCCATGGGACAATAAGTAGTACTAGGGCTAGAATGTAGTTGGCAAGCCCCTTTCCCTCTATACCATCTGTCAGAAATTTTTTCTCAATTTGCTTTCATCTTAAAACATCTCTTTTACCTCCACTTGTTAAGTATGTCTATTCAGTATGGCCAATGCAAAAATTGACACCTTTTTTTTCTTGCATTAAATTAAAATGATATTTACTTTGTTACATTTTTCATGAGTAATTTTATGTGTTTGTTTGTTTGCTTTTTGCTTGTTGTTCTGGGGGTGGTGTTGGATAAGGTGTGGGAAATATCCAGTGGTGTAAGGGATCACACCTGACATTCGGGGGATCAAAACTAGAACACCAGAACACTACACATACAAAGTAGGTACTCTAGCACTAAGACACAGCCAGGGATAGGGCTGGAGCAATAGCACAGCAGGTAGAGTGTTTTCCTTGCATGAGGCTGATCCGGGTTCGATTCCCAGCATTACATAGGGTCCTCTGAGCACTGCCAGGAGTTATTCCTGAGTGCATGAGCCAGGAGTAACCCCTGTGCATCACCAGGTGTGACCCAAAAGAAAAAAAAAAGACACAGCCAGGGAAAGTTTGTATTACTATATTACTTCGAATGAAAGAAAAGCCAATTTTATCTTTTATTGTCAATCCACTGTATTATATAACAGTTTTCACTCTTTATCTGCATTTATGCTTTTATCTTTGCTTTGATTTTTTAAAAAGTATGAGTAACTTGAATATTTTATAGTTGTTTTTAATAAGTCTTGAAGATAGTGGGTCAGAGAGATAGCACAGTATGTAAAGCATTTTTTTTTTTTTGCATATGACTGACCCACACTCAATCTCTGAGCAGTTAGGAGAAAGCCCTGAGTACACCTTGGTGTGGTCCCCACAAAAAGTCCTAGATCTTTGTGTTCAAAGTTTTCTAAACATTTTAAAATTTCTTTTAAAATTATTTTTTTTGCAATTTTTATACATTTTATTTTCATAAAGTAGTTCACAATAGTTCATTACAGATAATATTTAAGCACTCACCCCACCAGCAAGCATCTTTCTATCACAATAAGAGGGAAGTATATGAAGGTTGTATTTCATTCTGGATCAAATTAAACCCATATATAATAGAATAAAGCAAGTATGTTAAAACCAAACAAATGTGTGCTACTTTAGGTACATCAGTGGGCTAGAATATAAGAGGTCCAGGAAATATTGTGTCACTCTCTTCCAGGAGCTTTATTTTATAGTCTCTGGGTCTTGGTCATTGATGAGATTACATGGCGTCAGGGGACAGTTTGTGGGTGTGACTTCCAAGCTACTGGAAAACTGGGGAGCTGGGTGGAGGAGACCCAGTCAGATACAAGCAGGTTTGGAGATCTCAGCATGGATCCCACATACTTGGGTTCCTCTGTTGTCTCCCTCATAGATGAGGCTTGTCCGAACATGTGGAGAGTGGCCTTGAGCTTGGCTGTGGCTAGGTTCTAGAAGTTTTTGGCTGCCGGGGCTATGCTTGGGGTGGGGAGGAAAACTCAACCCTAGTCCCCTCCAAGTTGCCCCGGTGAAGACAGCCCTGGCATAGGGTCAGGAGAGCCTGTGTCACTCTCTTCTGGGAGCTTTATAAAATTAATATTTTAATTATTTTATCTTTCCAAATTTCTTCCTCAATCTCTTTAATTATGTCAAACCTAATATTCACTGAAGCTCTTTATTTTTTTTTAAGCTCTTTAAATTTTTCTCTGCTTTAGCTCCTTATTTGTCTATAACGTATTCACTGATATTTTTTCTGAGTACAATGGGGAAGTTTTTATTTTATATATTAAATTTCATAATTTCAGAAAATTGATTTGTTCCATAAATGGGTAGATATGGAGACTATCATGCTGATACTCAGAAGGAGATGGACATATATAGAATGACTGTTCTCATTTGTAAAATGAATACCATACTGATAGAATGAGACTAATATCCAAGGACAAAGAAAAGCAGAGTCCAGAAAGACTGGTTAATGATTGAAAGTTTGTCACAACTGTGGGGGAGTGGGGCAACGGCAGTTAGGATGCATAAGGGACCACTATGACAATAATAGTTGGAGCGATCTCCCGAGGCAAGAACTGAGTGCTGAAAGTAGGTAATGGGATATACATGAAAACTTTTCAGTGCCTGTATTGAAGACCGTAATACCCAAAAGGAAGTAGAGAGAGAGAGAGAGAGACACAGAGAGAGAGAGACAGAGAGACAGAGAGAGACAGAGATAGATACAGAGATAGAGACAGAGACAGAGAGACAGGCATTGACAGAAACTGAGAGACAAAAGCAGAAAGACAGAGAAGAAGAGTGTCTGCCATAGAAGACAGCGGCAGGGCAGTGGGTGGGGGCGGTTGGAAAACTGAGGACATTGGTTGATGCAAGAAAATGTAGACTGGTGAATGGTCCAGTGTTGGAACATTGCATGACTGAAATCCAGTAGTAAACAACTTGGTAACTGTGTATTCTACGGTGAATTTAATAGTTTCGTTTTAGAACTGTTTGCACTTATTTATTTATTTATTTATTTATTTTTGCTTTTTGGGTCACACCCAGCGATACTCAGTGGTTACTCCTGGCTCATGCACTCAGGAATTACTCCTTGCAGTGCTAGGGGAACTATATGGGATACTGGGAATCGAACCCAGGTCTGCCACATGCAAGGTAAACTCCCTACCCACTGTGCTATCGCTCCAGCCCCTAATAAATTTCTTTTAAAATGAAAATAATAAAAAAAGTTACTATTCAGTCATCAATTGATGATTCTATCTACTCAATTACTGGGCCTGTCCATGAAATGCTTAAATCTTTTGAAATATCACTCAATTTTTATCTGTTTACCATATTTAATTTAATTCAATTAAGTGTTTTAATAAGTGTTTTTATCAGATCTGAATAAATTTTTCTTCCTCTTATCCCAAGTTTTTATTTTTGGATACTAAGTTGTTGAGAATCTGATTATTGCTATTTTCCTATCAAGTCGCTGGTTTTACTCAGTCAAGTAGCAAATTTTTTAGCAAAACAATTTATATTTTCAAGTCTTTTTTTTCTGTTATATTTCTTGTTTATTGTCTATTTTATTGATGTACCTTGATCTACTTACTGATTCTTCCTCTCCTGTTGACTAACTTCCCACAGCACTTTACTGTCCACATCCATCCACACAGCAGCAACCTGCACAATTTCATCTTTTCCGAAAACCACGTACTATTCTATTGTGTCTAAGTACCACAGTTTCTTTACCGAGTCTGGTCTCGGGCACATGGATTGTTTCCAGATTTTGGTTTGTGTGAATAGTGCTGCAATGAATATAGAGGTGCAAATATCTTTTCTACACTGTATTTTTTTTTTGGCACTTTGGTTATATTCCAAAAAGTGAAATTGCTAAATCACATGGAGGTCAATTCCTTTTTTTTATGCCCAAGTCTTATTATTAAATCTGATGATTTTATTTCCTTTTATAAATAAAAGTTTACGTTTAAAGCTTACAATAGTGTTGACCATTCATGGTCTTGGTGAACAAGTTACACCACCTCACTGCTACCAAAATGCCCATGGCCAACCAAGCCATAATACAACCATGCCACTGAGTTATCCCTAGACTACTTCTGTACTTAGTGTTTGTTATCACTTGATATTGTCTCTACCTTTGTTTTGCTTCCCTGTATAATACAGTGAATCATCTAGTGCTCGTATTTACCCCTCTGACTTTTATCACGAAGCAGGAAGCTCTCCAATTCCATCCATGGTGCAGTGAAATTCAAGATTTTATTGTCTCTTGTGTTAACGTAGTATTCCATCATTCACATTCCTACTCCATTGGTCTGTCATTGGACAGTTGGGTTATTTCCATATCTTTTCTATTATACTAAGTGCTGCAATGAACATAAGTGTGCCTATCTTTTTTTTTTCTGATCAGTGATTTTGTATTTCAGAGACAGGTGCCAGAAAGTGGCATCACTTTTGGGGTGATAATATTGAAACTAATAATATTGGAGCTATTATTAGTTTCTTGAGAAATATTCTTACTGCTTTCCATAGATGCTTAACTAGACATTTTGACAACAACTACTAGGTCTTTGTTTGCCACATTCTTATTAGCACTTGTTTCCAGTATTTTGGGTATGGGCAAATGGGACATTTAGCCGTGCTCAGCTGGGCTCAGGACTTACTCCGGGTTTTGTGCCAGGAAACATTCATCAGAGAAGCATATTCAGTGCCAGGGATCAAACAAGGGTTTGCTGTGAGCAAGGAAAGAATCTTCCTCTCTGTCCCTATTTCTAGCGCTTTTGATATAAACCATTTTCACAGAGTGGTATGTTACCTATTGTTTTGATTTGTCATTTCCTGATAAGAAAAAATAAACAAATATAACTAATCAAACTGAGGAGGTATTACCATGTTTATATATGGTAAAATAAAGAGGGCCTAAAATTTAGGAAAAAACAAAACCCACACTTTGAATGGGAGAACTGTCCACTATAAATCAGACAAGGGACTACATGAAGCATTCATAAAAGTCAATAACAACAACAACAAAAAGTTAAATGACCTCCATATCAAGAAATGGAAGAAGTTGATGAATAGATACTTCAATATGAAAGACACACCAATGACCAATAAGCATATACATTATGTTTGGGTCACATATAAAATGACATCAATGATAGAGCAGTCTTACTCGAAATGTAGTTCTTGAAAATTTTAATTAAATCTTGAATATCTAGCAATGTCGTCTTAAGTTTATGTCTCTTAGAAACCCGTGACTCTGAAAATTCATATTCAGATTGAAGCTCACTAATAGCTGCTGTTTGTTATAATTCATGGAGAGAAAAATCTACTCATGCAGACTCATCTTAGTAATTCACAAAAGGTTGAAGGGACCTCACTCATTGTACCGCAATTTCCGTATATATTCTGCTTCTATGATGTATCCTGCCGGGGCCACGTTAGCAGAACCGACTTCTGATCTTAGTTCTTCAAATTGATTAAGACCACTCTCCTCTGATTTTGAGTCTCTTTCCATTGGCTAAAAATTTTTAAATGCCTCTAAACAAAAAGCTTAGAAGATCATGGACTATGTGATTTTATTTTCTTCCTGTTTCTAGTTACAATCACCAGTAGTCTGTCATGCAATGGCTGAAAACAACTGTGCTACCTGGATCAAACAATCACGAATCACGAATCATGAAATCCCATTAATCATCGATTTCTTGAGCGAGCTCAGTAACCTCTCATTCGTCCTTTCCCTGAGATCTTAGAAGTCTCTCTGGACTCAGCCCTCCCAACAATGTCACACTGGAGGCTCTTTCAGGGTCAGGGGAATGAGATCCAGCTTGTCACTGGATTTAGTATATGAATACACCACGGGAAGCTCCCCAGGCTGTCCCCTGTGGGCAGGAAACTCTCAGAAGCTTTCCAGTTTCTCCCAGAGGGAGAAGCAAGCTACAAGATATCACGCGGCTGCTTTGCGGCTGTGTGCTTCTGGAAGCTTGCTTTTAAGTCTCTGGATGTTGGCCGTTGATGGGATTACACACACCTGGGTTCCTCTGCTGGTACCTTCATGTGTGAGGCATGTCCGAACGTGTGGAGAGAGTCCTCGAGCATGGCTGTAGCTAGGTTCCGGTGGTCTTTGACTGCCGGGATAATAGTTATAAACACTCTGGTTCAAAACGGAAAAAAAAAAGTTGAAGAGAGGAGTCAATGGCCACACGTAATTTCAAAATTCACCAGGAAAATTCCATCATTATTTTTTTCTGTTTGGGAATGATTCTCTGCACCATTTGATTCTGACTTTTGAGCTGGAAACTGTCTTGAGGTTAATGTTTCTGCACTCTTATAAAGCTGCCTTAAAACGGTATGGTAGAGATGGCATATGTATTTCTATGTTCATTGCAGCACTGTTTACAATAGCCAGAATCTGGAAAAAAACAGAGTGCTCCAAAACAGATGACTAGTTAAAGAAACTCTGGTACATCTACACAATGGAATACTATGTAGCTGTCAGAAAACATGAAGTCATGAAATTTGCATATAAATGGATCAACATGGAAAGTATCATGTTGAGTGAAATGAGTCAGAAAGAAAGAGACAGACATAGATTGCACTCATATGTGGAATATAATGTAACTGAGAAGTACAAGTTGGCAACGATGCAACTTCTGGCAGATATCTCTCTGGACTTAGTTACTAAAATACTAAAATACAGAAACTCAAAACTGAGAGGCCGCTAAGTGTGGTCACTCGACCTCATACCTCTTCATCCTCAGCAATGGAAAACAAATTATCTAATGCTTCCTTTTCAGCAGGTCTGACTTTAGTGGAGAGACTCTCCAAACAATAACAGTGAGTTTTGTAGAAATATTGTATGCAATCAAAGTGAAAGTAAAGTGAAATTTATTAGTTACACAGGCGGGGGGGGGGCTTAGGGTGGGGGGGCTAGGGGCGTGGAGGGGTTAGGGGTGTGAGGGGGCGGGGTGGAGCTATACTGGGATTCTTGGTGGTGGAATATGAGCACTGGTGAAGGGATGGGTATTCGAGCATTGTATAACTGAGATTTAAACCTGAAAACTTTGTAACTTTCCACATGGTGACTCAATAAAAAATTAAAAAAAAATAATAAATAAAAAAATAAATAAAAAAAGAAAAAAAAAAGCTGCCTTTTCCTTAAAAGATAATTTGTACTTGTAGCTTCATAGCTGAGTAATCTTATTTTTCGTGAAGAACTTTGACTATTTTTAATTTTTTTATTGTCTGCTACCAACAACCATCAGTTCTTGAGAACGGTGTGGGAGTCACTCCCAGTGCTGCTTTTCGGGGACACAGTGTGGGGTATAAAACTCAGACCTCCTGCAGTCAAAGCTTCTGCTCTGTCTTTTTACTCATCTCTCTCTCCCTTCTAGCAACTTTTGTTCTAAACTGACAGTATTTCTAATGATATAAAATTTTCAAGAACTTTTTATGTCTTCTAAGTATATCATGGAGATTCACTATATTAGATAAGGAACTGATTCACAGAGATTTCCTATAACCAGCCCTTCTTTATATTAAAAAAAAATATTTTGGAAGACTGTGAGAATGGTGTCTAACCATTAATTTCATCAAAGAACCCTTTGTATCATGACCCTTCTTTCATTTTTAGTTGTTAGCAAGCCTTGATTTTTTTTCTGGAGAGCATTCTTTTTTGATAAGGATTATCTTAGTTCTAGTACTTTTGATAAATGAATAGGTTGAGGAATTTCAAGATCTTCAACTTCTATATCTATTTTTGCAATTCTATCCCATTTTTCTTATCACTTTGCATCTTATTATAAAAAAGAAAAAAATCATTCACCTTCAAATTATTCATCTGAGAAATGTTAGCTAAATATCCGAATTATTTGCTTAAAATTTCTGCTTTCACCTGTATTTGGTCACAGTTCCATTAAGTTACCTGATATGATACAAAAAGTTGCCTCTTTTCTAGAGTTTTTAAAATATGTTATCTAGTTCCTTTTGGGACTCAGCAGAAAGCTTTTTGCGTCCATAGAGCTGTGAATTGTTATTTCATAGTGACTTAGGCTTACTCTACCCTGATTTAGTTGTTCTTCATAATGCATTTTTTGTCAAGTTCTCTGGCAATTACTAACGTTTATTTTTCTCCCCTGCACTAACATACACTTCAGAGACCTGTGCCCCATGCAAACAGGATGAGAACGCTATTCAGGTATTCCAAAGAGGAATAGAAAGAGCTATGCTAGGAGTATCACATTTCACTTAAGTGAGAGAAGGAATCCGGAGTTTGACGGTCAAGAATCAGGGAAGCTTGACCCTGATTTTATTTTATTCTGTAGCCTTAGAATTATACTAATTTAAAAGACTTTTTTGCATTGTTGAAAATTTATTATTTAAATCCTTTAATAATTCAGTTGAATTTGCATTATCTATAAGAGGAGATACTATTGTGACAAATATAAAAGTGACGCCTGTTTGCTAAGGCATCAAAAATCAGATGGGCCAGACACATAATGTGATTCAGAGATGACCGCTGGACTAGAGCAATAACGACTGGATTCCACAGGACGTCAAAAGACTGTGTGACCGCCCGCCTACGAGATGGTCAGACTTCTTCAAAACCCTGAATGAACGGTTCGAGGCCCTTCCTGTTCCTGGAGCAAGCAGATACCAAAGGGCTACACTAGCTCTCAACAGGGATGAATGCAGACGTTACTGGTGCCTGCTCCAGCAAATAGAGGATCAACGGGATGACAAGTGTTACAAGTGATATTTTTCTTCTAACAATCTGTTCAAAGTTATCTATGTATTTCCTATCACATTCCTGAGCACTGAACTTTTTTTTATAATTTATTTATTTTTTAATTGGTGAGTCACAGTGAGGGTACAGTTACAGATACACACATTTTCGTGCTTGTTTTTCCCTCATGCAATGTTCGAGAGCCCATCCCTCCACCAGTGTCCATTCTCCACCACTTATGAACCCAGTATCCCTCCCACCCCCCTATCCCATCCCCCACATCCCACTCTGCCTCTGTGGCAGAGCATTCCAATTTGTTCTCTCTCTCTCCTTTTGGTTGTTGTGGTTTGCAATAGGGGTATTGTGGCCATCATGTTCAGTCTCTAGTCTACTTTCAGCGCTGAGCACTGAACTTTTGTCTCTTGCCCATTTCAAAGCCACTTTCACACTTTTATATTTGTCACAATAGTATCTCCTCTTATAGATAATGCAAATTCAACTGAATCATTAAAGGATTAAAATAATAAATTTTCAACAATGCAAAAAGAAGTCTTTTAAGTTAGTATAATTCTAAGGCTACAGAATAAAATGCAATTAAAAATGTTTAAGTTGATGCTATGTAACAATATTCTGTATAGTATTAGTATTTTTCATTTATTTAAATGATTCATCCTGAATTACATGAATTTTGCAGGGATTGCTAAGGCAGACTTTGAGTTAAATGTAATACTTTTGTGCTTGAGAAAATAGTGTAGGGGTTAAAGTTCTTGCTTTGCATGTTTTTGACACTTGTTCAAATAACCAGCACCACGTATAGTCCCCTGTGTATTGCCAATAATTCACTTCTGAGAATAGAGCCAGAAATAGCCCCCTGATCACTCATGTCATTGACCCCAAATACTCACCCTATAAAAAAATGTAATATTCCAGGACTGGAAAGAGAGTGCAGAGAGTTGGGCATGTGCCTTGTATACAACAACCAAGATTTGACCTGCCACCCCATATGGCTTCTCATGCCTGCCCAGATGGTTCTCTGAGTACAGAGCCCTGAGCACTGCAGGGTGTGCTCCAAAACAGCAAACAACAACAAAAGCAACACTTCAGAAAATAAAAACAACTTGTTAACATTATATCTGAAGGTGCTACAGCAAAACACTTGAAACACAAGATTAAACAGAACATTTGATTCCTAGAACCTTGCAAAAACAAAAGTCCAAAATTTGACAGTAGAGAAGAAACAAAAAAAACACTTCATAGTGTTTGTTAGTATATTAGAAAAGACGTACATGTGCCCCCCCAGACAAATAAACAATTTTCAGCACCTCTTATTATTAGAGGAATGCAACTCAAAATCTCAATAAGATATCACCAGGGCAGTGACATATATGCAGAAGGTTTGGAATTAACAGTGATTATGTTGTGGAGGAAAAATCAAACTATTAGTAAAATATGAATCATTCTACCTCTATATAAAAATGTTCAAGTGGTTCCAACATAAAAGGGAAATTTCTTAGCTGACATGTTAGTTCAAAATTTAAGGAGTTAGCCTTGTATGTGGTCAACATTAGTTTCATCCACAGCAAGATCACATAACAATCCAAAACTAGGAACACCTGGGCACAGAAATAGGAATAAACCCTGAGTACCACAAGCCTTGGCCAAACACACCTTTCCTTTCCCCCAAAGAACGTATGGCCCAGTAATACACACTCCTCAGCATTTTTTCCAAAGGATACTGAGAAAATTATTTGTAACCCCATAATTACCACAGCAATAGGCAGAGCTTCTAATTAGATGGATTAACAGATTACTGGTTAAAGAAACAGTACAATCAACAGATGAACAATAGGTATATGAAAAACCTTTTTTCATCACGTGTGATGTAAATGCAAATTAAGAAATACAATGAGATAACATCACCCGTGATTGAGACTCACACAAATCAAAAAGGATTGAAGCAACCAGTGTTCGCTGGGATAAAAAAAAGAACTTTTATTCACTATTATTGAAAATCTATCTATAGAAAGCAATATGGAGACATCAAAAAATTAAGACTGGAGCTGCCTTATTACATATCTTGACCCCATGCCACAGACCAAGAAAACGTTAATTCAAAAAGACACTTACACTTGTATGTTCACTGCAACACTAATAATAAAAGCCAAGATCACATAACAATCCTAGTACTCAGGCACAGATGAGTGGCTGAGGAACTCGTGCTACATATACACAACGGGATACTATTTGGGATATAAGAAAAGATGCAGCTCGCTCCCAAATAGGCTAAGTGATTTAGAAGGTGAGAGAGATTTAGAGAATGATTTCTTTCATAAGTGGAGTATAAATAAACATAGTAAGGAAATTTTTAAATGGCTGTTTGTAATAGACACTGACAGATGAAAGAACTTAATTTTGCCAAGTAGGTGGACTGCTGGGTTGAGGGGTCCTAGATATAGAGGAAGAACACTAGCAAGATGCTAGTGAGTGCAGTGTTGAGAAATTATGTGCCTGAAACATTATTATTAAGTATAATGAAATTATGGTGCTTAACTAAAAGCTGAATCAAAGGGAAAGAAAAAAGAGAGAGAGAGGGAGAGAAAGAGAAGAAAGAAAAGAAAGAAAGAAAGAAAGAATGAAAGAAAGAAAGAGAGAGAGAGAGAAAGAAAGGGAGAGAGAAGAAAGAAAGAAAGAAAGAAAGAAAGAAAGAAAGAAAGAAAGAAAGAAAGAAAGAAAGAAAGAAAGAAAGAAAGAAAGAAAGAAAGAAAGAAAGAAAGGGAGATAGAAAGGGAGAGAGAAAGGGAGAGAGAAAGAAAGGGAGAGAGAGAGGGAGGGAGAGAGGGAGATAGAAAGGGAGAGAGAAAGAAAGGGAGAGAGAAAGAAAGGGAGAGAGAGAGGGAGGGAGAGAGAGGGAGATAGAAAGGGAGAGAGAAAGAAAGGGAGAGAGAGGGAGGGAGAGAGAGGGAGGGAGGGAAGGAGGGAGGAAGGAAGGAAGAGGGAAGGAAGAAGGGAGGGAGGAAGGGAGGGAAGAAGGAAGGAAGGAAGGAAGGAAGGAAGGAAGGAAGGAAGGAAGGAAGGAAGGAAGGAAGGAAGGAAGGAAGAGGGAAGGAAGGAGGGAGGGAGGAAGGGAGGGAAGAAGGAAGGAAGGAAGGAAGGAAGGAAGGAAGGAAGGAAGGAAGGAAGGAAGGAAGGAAGGAAGGAAGGAAGGAAGGAAGAGGGAAGGAAGGAGGGAGGGAGGAAGGGAGGGAAGGAGGGAGGGAGGAAGGGAGGGAAGAAGGAAGGAAGGAAGGAAGGAAGGAAGGAAGGAAGGAAGGAAGGAGGGAAGGAGGGAGGGAGGGAGGGAGGGAGGGAGGGAGGGAGGGAGGGAAGGAAGGAAGGAAGGAAGGAAGGAAGGAAGGAAGGAAGGAAGGAAGGAAGGAAGGAAGGAAGTTGTGGACAAATGTATTGAATTTAGTTGATCATGATAAATTAAATAATGAAGTGAAAGAAAACAATTAGATTATTTCACTCATATATAGAACATTAAAGAAGAGAAAATAAAGTAAGCTGTCAGGAGCAGTAAGACTGACTTCTAGACTCACTGCCAACTTGTGGCTATGACAGAAATCAAAGAAAATGGGAGAAATTAAAAGAGGGGTGTTTTTGGTTTGGGGATAGCATAATACAGACAAAAAATTTTTAAAAAGGCTTAGAAAAAGGGTTGTGGGAGGATTGAAAGTATAGAGATGTATTTCCTTTATTTCTAATTCTATTTTAAACTTCTGATTCACTTTGTTCAATTCTGATAATATTTGATAGAATATAAGCTGAAACCTTATGAAGGAGATGATTCTCTATTTTCAAACGCAATTCAAGGGTAGAATAAAATTCCTTTAACATAATTAATACCATGAATACAAAAGTAAAGAAAATAGAAAATGCAACATCATTGAATAATATAACTTTTGGAATTAAAATCCTGAAGTTTTCTATTCAAGTCAATAAATACATAAGATCATAGATTTTAATTAAAAAGCTTGATGTTTTCCTTCAAAGTATTGGCACCCAAGCTATGACTCTCTTTACATATTTATTTATTTATTGAATCACCATAAGATAGAGCATTGCAATATGGAGAGACCAAAAAATTTAGACTGTAGCTCCCATATTACATAACTTGACATCATGCCCACAGACAAAGAAAATGTTAAATCAAAATGATATTTACACTTGTATGTTCACTACAACACTAATAATAATAGCCAAGATCACATAACAATCCAAGTACCCAGGCACAGATGAGTGGAGAAGGTGGCTATGACTCTCTTTAGAGGCAAGTGAAATATATATTTTTGGACAACAGAAACAAAGTCTCATCGGTGTAAAATTAGTTGATCATTATAAATATGAAACCATATCTTATATTAGGAAAATTGGGGGAAAGTGTATTGTATTGCTCAGATAATTGAAAATCAGGTACGTGTATCCATTGTATCAAATATCTCACTATAAGATTTTTAAGTTTTCTAAAAAAGTATATTAAGAAGCCACATGAAATAGCCACTCTAATATACAATTTTATCCAAATTCAGAATTAAATTATTAGGGTTTCTTCATGTTTTCAGCAGAATGTAGGAGGTGAATGTCTTCATTTTGGGAAATCATTCTGATATTATATCAGTATGTTTTAAGCTTGATTTCTTTGAAAATAAATAATTTTATTTACTCTTCAAAAATTATTGTATATGATCTTTTCAGCAACCCTACACTAAAATTGGAATGATAAAATATGTAATAATAATAATAGAATTAATAATTATATTAACATTATAATTAGTGTTTTTGGTCTCAGGTATGGTCTCAATATTAATAAAATATAACATTAGTATTGCCCTGCCCAAGGATGGATGGAAATTTGTGAAGCATTCAATATTAAAAATTGTTTTTTTCTCATCATTAGAGTATAATTAAAATGTATAATCAATAGTAATCCAAAAGTAATTTCAATATTTCTAGAATTTAATTATATATAGCAATTTTTGATTTCACTAGTTTGTATTTATTAACTTACTTTATTTAATTGCATACATGTGTACACTAAGCATAAGGTAAAAAATAAGGTAAATAAAAAACCTGTAAAAAATAAGGTAAATAAATTAAAATTTACCATATAAGGAGTTATTTAAACTAACAAAAGTTTCACAAACACACCTTTGCCAATGACTGTCCATAAGACCTTTGTTTCATAGATAGATATAGTGTATACTTACCTTTAGTGGATGAACAATCTGTGATTATCTATCATTTACTTTAATAGCACTGTAGTCAGGCAGTTCAAAGTATCAAGCTCTGATGCTACTCAGGCAGAACAAGACAGAATCACACAATGCGTTGCTACAACATCCTCATTGCTCTCTTCAGGAATGAAGATGTTCGGGTTCAAATGCAAGAAGCTTCACATCTGAAACACCAGATCCATTAGGTGGTTGTTTCACTGTGTTCTCAAGGAGACATACGACTTTTCTGAAAGACAACATCCTTTAACTTTGTTCTAGTTTGTTTGTAGCCCTTATTTGAATGGACTTCATCAAAGGGTCCAAGAGAAAAGTCCAACTCCAGAGCAAATTTCAATGTACAATTTTTGAGGCATTAATCTTAGACAATCAGATTTTACCTCAAAGGTTTCACAGAAGGAAGCCTCATTGTCTACACTTCCAGTGGATTTCAAGCATTGAATTTTGCTCCACATGGAGTTGTGGTCAAGGGTCCAGGTACCTTGGCTGACCATGATCATATCATTCCTAACACAAAGCAAAACTTCCTTTGGGTCTTTCCTGTTGTCCTCCCTCAGTCACATCTCAAATGTACTTTTCAACCAGCAATGTTTCCATTTCTCTGTTTTCTCTCATTGAGGCAATAACTCTTCACAATGAGTCACAACACTAGTCACTAGGTGATTGAACAGACTAAATTTTTATTTCTTCTCGTAACAATTTGACTGATTTTGAGAGAAAAATATCACCTTCCCTAGCACTCCACTTAACTATTTAGAGCGTCATCCTTTTAAGGGGTAAAAGATATTTTTATTTGAATGTGGAAAGGGCTGGAGTCACAGCTGTAGGGTATTTGCCTTGCACGCAGCTGACCCGGGTTTGATTCCTCCACCCCTCTTGGAGAGCCTGGCAAGCTCCCGAGAGTATCTCGCCCGCACTACAGAGCCTGGCAAGCTACCCGTGGGGTATTCTATATGTCAAAAATAGTAACAAGTCTTTAACTGGGGACGTTACTGGTGCCTGCTTGAGCAAATTGATGAGCAACGAGATGACAGTGACAGTGAATATGGAAAGCTTTCATCTGGTCCTCCTGCCTACCTTATACAAATTCTCCTTGACCCAATTTTTTTATGACTCCTGAGATGTATGTTAAAATGTGCCCCTAGGGGTGGGGGCAGCATTACAACAGGTAGAGCATTTGCCTTGTGTGCTTCTGCTCCAAATTTGATTCACGTACCACATACGGTCCCTGAGCCAACAAGGATTAATCTGAGCAAAGCCATCTGTGGCCCTCCCCCCAAATTTTGGATTTAAACAGTGACCCAACTTAAACATAAAATAATAGATTTTTCAGGTCCTGGTATCTATGGCTACTGGAGTTAGGCCTATTACCATCAAAAGGTGTATAGAAATTACACGAAAGAAAGGTGTACAGGAAGTACCTCAGGCTTCTTAGGAACAGGAGAAATTTCTCAAGGACAGTTCCTCTGGAAGTTGAGTGAAAATAAAAATTTAAAAAATGCTTTTTAACAGAGCTCATTAATTTGCTAACTTTGTGATACTTGGCAAATTTACTGTAATCTTACTGAATTTTTATCTCCTCACTTGAAAATGCTTATATTCACAATCAAGTCAGCAAATAATACAGTTTAAATATTTTACCCAAAGCCTGATACACAGTAAATATTCAATAAATTTAAAAAGTCATTGTAATTAAACTTTTATTAAAACTAAATTATTTATTCAAATAAATTGCTTAGACATAGGCAGGGAGCTTATTTTATCATTATTTCTTGTGTGTCACATGTATAATAGAAGGAAAAGCAGAAGTAAGTTATAATGTAAACAAGCTTAAATTCACATTTTATAGTCGCATATAGTATGACATATCAATCACACTGATCCTTAAATCTACTCATGTAGTACAATGACTACAACATTTACATAAATTAGAGAAAAAATTATTGCCACTTTTAATACTTGAGTATAGCTCACTATGAGAATGTGGAATTTATTAAGGAAAAACTAGAATCAGCTTTGTGCTTATTTGTTTAGTTGATGACTTCACAGCTACAATGTTATTTTGTGTAATGGAAAGCAATTGATTGAAAATGAAGAAAAATGGAAATTATTCCTGTAAAGAAATTAAATTAATGTTAGGTACTAGACACAGATGTTTCACGTGCCAGACCTATGCAACCATGTCATTAAATTCAAATCTCTAATTAACTGACATCTGTTTCTTGTTCAATTTTGAAATGATTCATTGGAAACATTTGCAGAAACAAGTACACTTTAGAAGGAAAAAAATGTTTCTGACCTTTCCTCCCCTCTACTTTATTCTTTTTTACTTTATTGTTTGCTTTAAAAAATTGACTAACTTATTAAATGAGTCAGAATTAAGACATATCTGCTGCTGCAAAGCCTATCTATCTGTTTCTGAGTTTCAGACCTGTGCCAAAAGATTTTATAATAAAGTATGAAATGCTAAATAATATTGTGATAAAAAAAACAAGTTGCTGAAAATTGGGCATGACAGTCTAATTAATTTTGGAAGAAAAGCCAATGAACTAATTTTAAACTAGCCCCAAAAGCTGTTTCATTTCTATTTATCAAAAAATATTAACATCTCATTTTTATTAAAAAAGACACTTTTTTTAGTGTCTACCTATTAGGATCACTGGGATAAATTAAATTAAAGGTGGCTTAAGAACCAACGGGAAACTATTAATGTGGGACATTTAATTGTTGACAAAGATCTTAATAAAAGTTACCTTAAGTTTGGGGAACCCAGGTCACAGAAGGAAGAAAAGAGAAGGTTGGGGCTAGAGCAATAGCACAGCAGGTAGGGTGTTTGCCTTGCACTCGGCCGACCTGGGTTCGATTCCCAGCATCCCATATGGTCCCCTGAGCACCACCAGGAGTAATTCCTGAGTGTACAGACAGGAGTAACCCCTGTGCATCACCAGGTGTGACCCAAAAAGCAAAAAGAGAGAGAGAGAGAGAGAGAGAGAGAGAGAGAGAGAGAAGATCAACAAGTGAGAAAGCACTGAGTTGTTCCAGCAAATAAATTTTCTTCCAGAGTCTACTCCACTTCTTTCATAAAATAGAAAATTTTTAGATCCCTTTTGTTTGTTTGTTTGTTTGTGGAGAGGGCTTCCAAACTGTTATTAGAAGAACTAGGAGTCCCTTTCGTGATCTCAGACAATGGCACCAGTAGTTCAACGCTATACCCACACTCGTCTGTGGATGTGGTGTTGCTTTGACCATTCAGTGTTGGGCAATACCTACTCCACCCCATCGCTTCATCCAGAAGCCTTTATGATGAATCACGGGATCCCATGTGGAATAGAGGATTCAATAGGGATTTACTGCATGCAAAACATGCACTTTAAACTCTGTGCTTCGTTCTTAGCCCATAGGTCCAAATTTTTAACCTGTTTCTGGGTTATGAAAGTTGCGTTCAGGGAAGTACCTATAGGACAGATATGGGGATCAAAATCAAGGTTTACTACAATCAAATGGAAATATAGCCTTCATGTTTAGGGAGTGGTGGGAACTTGCTATCATCCCTTGAATAGGTACCTGCAGAGAGGAAGATGAATACCAATATCCAGGTAGCATGAACAGTCCCAGACAAAATGACGCAGAATGGAAGAACACCAAGCCACATTGTAGTGAACATGGCTAGAGACACACACACACACACACACACACACACACACACAAAGAGAGAGAGAGAGAGAGAGAGAGAGAGAGAGAGAGAGAGAGAGAGAGAGAGACTCTTAAAAGCCGTGAAGCCTCTAAAAGGAAAGCAAAGATTCACTAAGGTTCACGGTCAAAGGATCGCTCACAGATCAGAGATAGTACAGCAAGTAACTTGCTTGCTTTACATGTGGCCTGGCTAGATCCCATCTCCAGCACTACATATGGTGCCCGGAGCCGTGCCAGTTGTGATCTCTGAGTGCAGAGGACACTGCAAGATTAAGTGAAGTCCTGGTAAAATTGTTTCTCTGTTTTAAAATACAGCAGATGGCTATGCAAAGAATTAAAAATAAAGTTCATTCGGTTTTCTTATAACTGGTCCCTATAATTCAGCTCTCATGGGGTCAGAAAAGTATCTCAAAGGGCTAAATTGCAAGCCCAGAGTACGAAAGGGCTAAACTGCACACTAAGCTGAACACCAAGGTGTGTGGCCTTGATGGCTACGGAAGACTGCCGAAGCATTCCTGTTAGTCCCCACTGCTGCTGGGTTGCAGCAGCATCACATTGCCTGTCCTGAGCAATGGAGCATTAGGGCTGGGTCACCAAGTGTTCACAGGCAATGGTCATGGGTTCCCTGAGTATTGCCAGAAAATGTCCCAACTCCCCGCACCATTCATATACAGCAATAATGAACAAAAAAAGTGGGATGCAATGACTCAAAGAGAAAGAAAGAAAGAAAGAAAGAAAGAAAGAAAGAAAGAAAGAAAGAAAGAAAGAAAGAAAGAAAGAAAGAAAGAAAGAAAGAAAGAAAGAAAGAAAGAGAAACAAAGAAAGAAAGAAAAAGAGAGAAAGAAAGAAAGAAAGAAAGAAAGAAAGAAAGAAAGAAAGAAAGAAAGAAAGAAAGAAAGAAAGAAAGAAAGAAAGAAAGAAAGAAAGAGAGAAGGAAAGAGAGGAGGAAAGAGAGGAGGAAAGAAGGAAAGAGAGAAGGAAGGGAGGAAGGAAGGAAGGAAGGAAGGAAGGAAGGAAGGAAGGAAGGAAGGAAGGAAGGAAGGAAGGAAGGAAGGAAGGAAGGAAGGAAGGAAGGAAGGAAGGGAGGAAGGAAGGGAGGAAGGAAGGAGAAAAGAAATTTAAGGTTGCAGTCTCAATTAAATACTGAAATATTTCAAAGTACAGAAAAATACTTATGTATGCCTTACATATCCATAGGCAGTTATTTTAACATATAAGAGAATCTACAGGCTTGTCCTTTTCTGTAATTTCTTTTCATTATCAGTGAGCTATCACCTATTATTCTTGGGAACTCAAAACAGTCTTTTATTGAAAAGATATTTAAAGGAGATTCAGATGTGATGTGGTGAATATATATGATATCCCTATATAAAAATAGATACTCATCAATGAGAAACTATGAGTGCCAAATAAACAAGGACATCAGACTTATGTGCTGCCTGTGCCCAAGCATTGCTGCCGAGAACACGTAGTGCCAAGCACATGTGTTCCCTGCCTCCCCCCTCTTCAGATGTGAACTTGGGTTCCCTCTCCACTTGGAAAAGTTCAATTTCTCCTTTCTCTCTTAAGTTTCTCTCTCTCTTTTTTCTCTCTGTCTCTGTCTGTCTGCTGTCTGTCTGTTTGTCTCTGTCTCTCTCTCTCCCCTCACCCCTTTAGGGCATTATGGTTTGCAATACAGATACTCAGAGGTCAAGTTTGGTCCTTCATCCACTTTCAGCATACATCTCCCACCCACAGCCATCCCTTCAGACCATCATAAGGGTCCCTTGTTTATCCAATTTGCCAGCTCCCCCAGCCCATGGGACAGACTTCCAACCATGTACCAATCTTCTTGGCCCTTGTCTCTACTGTCTTAGGTATTAGTCTCATACTATGTTGCTTTTTTCTTTTTATATCCCACAATGAGTGCAGCCATTCTATGTTTCTCTTATTTCACTCATCATGATACTCCCCATGCCCATCCATTTATAAGCGAATTTAATGATTTCATTTTATCTAGTAGCTGTATAGTATTCCATTGTGTGGCTACATCATACTTTCTTCAACCAGTCTTCTGTTCTTGGGCACTAGGGTTGTTTCCAGTTTCTGGCTCTTATGAACAGTGCTGCAATGAATATTCAAGTGCAGGTGTCATTTCTGCTGTTTTTTTTTTTTTTGGCATCCCAGGGATATATTTCCAGAAATGGTATTGCTGGGTCCAATAGAAGCTCATTTTCCAGATTTTTGAGGAATGTTCATATTATTTCCCCAAAAAATGTTGGACCAGTCGGCTTTCCCACCAACAATGAAGGAGAAAATTTTTCTCCCCACATCCGTGCCAGCACTAGTTGTTCTTGTTCTTTTTGATATGAGCCAATCTCTGTGGTGTAAGGTGATATTTCACTGTTGTTTTGATTTGGATTTCCCCAATGATTAGCAATATAGAGCATTTCTTCTTGTGTTGTGCCTATTGGCCATTTGTATTTTTTTCTTTGAGGAAGTTATGTTCATTTCTTCTCCCAGATTTTTTTGATGGTGTTGGAGGAATTTTCCTTGTAATGTTCTACCAGTTCCTTATATATCTTGGATATTCACCCCTTTTCTGATGGATATTGGGTAAACATTTTTTTTTTCCATTCCATGGGCTGTCTTTGTATCTTGGTCATCATTTCTTTTGAGGTGCAGAAGCTTCGTAGTTTAATGCAGTCTCATTTGTTAAGCTTTCCTTCCATTTGCTTGGTTTGTGGTGTTTTGTCTTTAAAGGTGCCTTTAGTTTCAATGTCATGGAGGTTTCTGCCTGCATTTTCCTCCATATGCCTTATAGATTCAGATTTGATATTGAGGTCTTTAATTCATATTGATCTGATTTTTGTGCCTGGAGTCAGATCCTTATTTCTAAATTTGAATTCTTTGGTATTTTGTGTGTGTGTGTGTGTGTGTGTGTGTGTTGCATGTAGCTGTCCCAAAACCGCTTATTGAAAAGGCTTTCCTTGCTCCACTTCACGTTTCTTGCTCTTTTGTCAAAGATTAAGTGATTATATTGAGCCTCCTGTTAGCACCCAATCATGTAAGATTGGCTTTTGTTTCCTGATATATCAACCCACTGTGTCTTTCAATTTGATAATTAACTCCACTAACATTTGGGAAAATCACTGGCATAAGGGAATTTACCATTTTCTATATAGATTTTGGGTGCTTTAAGAATTTGTCTCTGTTCTTTGAGGGGCTTTATTTTTTCCCCTTCTATTTTGTTATCTGACTTTTGTGTAATTATCAGCTTTCTTTTGCCTCTTCTTGCTCTTTCAAAGTACTCTTTTCCTTGCAATTACCATGTAGTTTTCAACTTGTCACTTGTCATCCCATTGATCTTCGATTACCTTGAGTGGACTCCAGTAACATCTCCACTCATTCCTGTCACGTGCTAGTGTAGCCCAATGGTATCTGCTCTCTCCAACAAAAGTTCTAAACTAATTTCCATTATAAATATAAATCAAACAAATATCAAATTTTGAGACTCCATTATTATTTTCTTCCCCACTTTTTAAGTTTTTTGCTCCACATCTCACTACTTCATAGTAAGTTATTTTGCCTTTTACAGAGTGTCTCACATTATTTTCAGAATCAGTTTAGTGCCAAGAAATTATTTTATCTGATGTTCAAAAGATAGTAATGTGGGTGGGGGCCTTTGTTTGCCTGTGGCTGACCAGGGTCAATTCCTGAGAGCCCTTATGATTTTTTGAGCAACACTGATTCCTGAGTGTAGAGCCAGGAGTATCCCTTGAGCATTGCTGTGTGTGGTCCCCAAACAAATAAAATTCTTAAAAGTTTTTATACTTCTTTCACATCTGAGTGGTAACCTAATTGAACAGAAAATTTTTCAAGAGTTTTTTTATTTATCATTTTCTATATGATTAGTGTAGGAACAATCTGTGTTGGCAGGAATGTGGCAAACATGGAACACTTATGGGCTGGAGTGATAGCACAGCGGGTAGGGCGTTTGCCTTGCACATGGCCGACCCAGGTTTGATTCCCAGCATCCCATATGGTCCCCTGAGAACCACCAGGGGTAATTCCTGAGTGCAGAGCCAGGAGTGACCACTGTGCATTGCCGGGTGTGACCCAAAAAGAAAAAAAAAAGGGACACTTATCCACTGTTCATGGGAATGTTGTCTGGCCTAATGATTGTGGAAAACAGTGTTGAGGGGCTGGAGCTATAACACAGTGGGTAGGGTTTTTGCCTTGCATGAGGAAGACCTGGGTTTGATCCCCAACATTCCGTATGGTTCCCCGAGCACCACCAGGAGTAATTCCTGAGTGCAGAGCCAGGAGTAACCCCTGTGCAACCCTTGATGTGACCCAAAAAAGGACTGTAGCACTGTAGCACTGTCATCCCATTGTTCATCGATTTGCTCGAGCGGGCGCCAATAATGTCTCCATTGTGAGACTTGTTGCTACTGTTTTTTTTTTTGTTTGTTTTTTTGCTTTTTGGGTTACACCCGGCGATGCACAGTGGTCACTCCTGGCTCATGCACTCAGGAATCACCCCTGGCGGTGCTCAGGGGACCATATGGGATGTTGGGATTCGAACCCAGGTAGGCTGCGTGCAAGGCAAATGCCTTACCTGTTGTACTATCACTCCAGCCCCTGTTGCTACTGTTTTTGTCATATTGAATATGCCAAGGGGAGCTTGCAAAAAGCAAAAAACAAAACAAAAACAAACAAACCAAAAAACATTATTGAGAGTAATTTTATCCTCAGTAAACTTAGAATTCAACTTCTATGTGACCCAGCAATTCCGTTTAAGGGAATCAATCTCCAGAATATAAATACATTCTCTCAAAAAGACATATCCATCATTGATCGCTTCAGTAAGTTTGTTAAGATACAGAATCAACCTAGATGAATGGATTTATGAAGATGCAATGTATATATAATGTATATATATATATATATATATATATATATACAGTGGAAAACGATGAAGCTGTGAGGAATAAAGAAATTATGCAATTTGCTTCAACATGGTTGAAACTGGAAGATATCTTGTTGTGTAAAGTAAGCCAGAAGAAGAAAGACAAACGCAGGATGATCTCACTTAACTGTGAAATAAATATCTGTGAAATAAGAATACTGGATGGGGAAATGTGTTGTAGTAGCAGGGAGATGCTTAGATCACCCTCGATCCCAGTATTTTTTAGAAAAGAGACAGAGAGAAGGAGAAGAACCAAGTGGGGAAGAAAAGAACAAAAAGTAATGGGTGAATTAAATCAGGGATTCAATTATACTGGTGATATGAGTGAAGGGTATAGTCATCTACCTAAAACATAGATTCAACAGAAACAAAATCATGAGATGTAAGCTGCAATCACTGAAACTTTGTAATATGCCTAGGAAGTTAACAGGTGGGGTGGTTGGGGGTTCGGATGGGGAAGGAATCTGGGAACATTGGCGGAGGGAAGTGACATGATAGACAGGATGATGTTGAGTTATTGTTTGCCTAAACACAACTATCAGTAACCTTGTAAATAGTGATTCTGTAATTGAAATTTAAGAGAAAAGAAAATTCCTAAGTGAGATTTATGGAAGTTCAGGTTTCTTTTTTAGTTGAATCACCATTTACAAATCTTTCGAGTTTAATTCTCGGTCATACAATGATCAAACACCAATCCCTTCACCAGTGCACATTTTCCACACCAAGAACCCCAGTATCCCCCCCATGCCCCCCGCCTGTGTAGCAGATGATTTTTCCACTTTACTCTGTTTCTACTTTGATTGTATTCAATATTTTGACAAAAGACCCACCATTATTATTTGGAATTTTCCCCCAACAATCAGACCTGTCGAAAAGGCATCATTAGATAATTTGTTTTCTACTGCTGGTTGTGCAGAGCATATGATGTTGCATGGCCACTATTGTGGCCACACAATTTTGAAATTCTGATATTTTAGTGATTAAGCCTGGAGGGATTTCTGCCAAGAGCCGCTGGGTTGTGAGATTGGTTTGTGTGCCTCTGGGATCATGGTCGCTCAGGAACTCAGTAAGTAGCCAGAGGAGCCGTTCATGGGCTGCAACTCGGGGTCTCGTCAGGGCAGGAGAGTTTGTTTAGTGTTTTTTTTTCTGTTTATTTTGTTTTGTTTTGATTTTTCAAAGGGGGTGGGGAGGGCACACCTAGCAATACTAAGTTGCTCTAAAGCTCTGTACTCAGGGATCACAACTGGCAGGGATCTGGGTATTAGTGCTGGAGGCTGAATCCAGCCTGACCATATGCAAGGCAAGCATGTTTCTTGCTGTACGTTTTCTCTGACCCCCAAGAGATTCTTTAAATATAAATCTTAGCTTTCCTTATAGAAAACTTTACTGCCTCTAACAGTCTTTCTCCTATATCTCCAGTCATTTTCAAAGCAGTGTGTCTTACTGTTCTTCCATTCTTGTTCCATTTTGTTTGGAACTGTTCATGCTTCCTAGACGTTGGTATTCATCTTCCTTATACACCTGTGGAAGTGGTCCTCTATGCATGCTTTCAAGGATAACCCTTCCCCTTACTGTACTTAATCATCTTATTCAATCTCTCTTGTGCATGCTGCTGTTTACATTTTCTCTTGATGCTGTCCAACACATCTCTTATTTTCCAAATTTAGTGATTTAAAAAAAGAATTCTGCTCTTTTTTACTTTTCTCCTACATTTTTTCTGACCTCACATACTTGATTGATCTTTGACTTTTTTCCTTCTGCTGTTGAGCCTCACTACCGAGAATTTCATGATGATGAGGAAGAGGAGGATGAATATCAGGAAAAGGACGTGATGATTTGTTCATATCTGGAAGTACTCAGGGTTTGTTCCTGGTCTGTGCTGAGGAAATAAGTCCTGGGAGAACTCAAGAGACAAGAAATTGTTCCAGAAAGTGAATCTAGGTGACACTGTACTGTCTCTATAGACAACTGTATTTTTAGCTCAACTACTACATATTCTTTAATTCAATGATTTCCTTTGTATTTTTCTCTCATTACTTTCATAGTTTGTCCTTACTAAAGTTATCTATCATTGATTACTTTCTTCCAATAAGAATTACTAGGATTTTTCATTGTAAATCTCTTTGGGAAGCTTAGGAAATTCTCATGTTCTTGGGATCATTCCTGAGCTATTTTATTCACTCTTCAGTGCAGGTTAATTGCTCCATTTCTTCATTATACATAATGATAGGTGAAGACTAGAATCCTATCTAGCCTTTTATGCTCACCTTTAAACTTTGAGTTAAAGATGTCCTGAGGAGTAATCGGTGAGTTCACTACCACCAATTAGAAATACACTGTGTCTTTGACTGGATGCACCTGGCCACAGCTGAAATGTGAATTCATGATTGTCCTATAGTAGTTAGAGCTACAGACTCAAGCCGACCTGGCTGTTGAATGAGGATACACAGTGACTGGTATCCGGCCAAGTATGTATTTTCAAATGCCAACTAGCATGGACAGCAACTGAGGACCGTGGCCCTTTGTATCCAATAATAGCTGTTCAACAAGCTGGACTTCGTAGGTGCAGAGGACTTGGTGTTTGCTAGCACCTGTCCGTAACTGCAGTGCCAAAATTCAGCTGACCTAGACATGCCTGCAAGTGTTACAGACTTGTGATTTGAATTTTAATTGTTCAGGAAGGCATGTGGCATCAAATTTGGGGATATATTTTTACCAGGTGTAAAAATATAGTGGGTAATCTATTTTACCTGAGAGCTACATTCCAGCAGGCCTGAAGATGACTAAGAATGAGCAGTCGGAGTGCCAGGTTCAAGTCGGTGCTAAGTACTGAACTTCTGTTTTTGAGAATCTGGGGGTATCTTTATGGCAGTTTCTAAGAACATAGAAGTATTTTGGAAATTAGGTCTATTTTCAAAGTACTGTCTCCATTGCATGTTGTTGAACTTTGTACCACTGAAGGCAAAATGACTTAAGAAATATCCTCATACACTTATATATGGAATAATTTAGAGCATATCATATTAGGTATGATAGGTACACGGCCGACCGGAGTTTGATTCCTCTGCCCCTCTTGGAGAGCCCGGCAAGCTACTGAGAATATCGAGCCCGCACGGCAGAGCCTGTCAAGCTACCCATGCGTATTGGATATGCCAAAAACAGTAACTAAAAGTCTCTCAATGAGAGACGTTACTGGTGCCCACTCGAACAAATCAATGAGCAATGGGATAACAGTGGCAGTGACAATGATTACTAATCAAAACTGCATATTAGGTAATGAAAGAAAATTGGGAGCAGGAGGGACAGTATAGTAGTTAGGACATTTTCTGTGCATGAAACTGATTTGGGGTTGATCTCTGGCAGTCCATTTTGTCCTACACGCTTCACCGGAAGTGATCTCTTGAGTTTTGAGGACCACTGTAACCACCCCTCCTCCACTTCCAAATAGCAAAGTGCTAATGTTATTTATAGTGTTCTACATTTTACGTAATTTAGTATTTCATGTAATAAAGAGAGGAAATGTTTGTTTCTTCAAATGTTTGACATGAGTGATGTAAAAGTAATCCAAAAAAACAAGTATACAATCAATCATGGGAATCAGTCATGTGAGTGTTACAGAAGAAAGGTTTTTGTGATATAAACTGTATCAATTTCCAGTCTGAAATCATGCAAACACATTTAATGACTTGAGAAGAAAATTAAACCAAAATGGGAGAAAAGTCATCTTTAAGAATTTGAAAATCACATTGAACAAATATGCATATGTTTTATCAAGTTAATGTATTAATAAAAGAGAAAAAATGGGGGCCGGAGTGATAGCACAGCGGGTAGGGTGTTTGCCTTGCACGCGGTGGACCCGGGTTCAATCCCCGGCACCCCATATGGTCCCCCAAGCACCGCCAGGGGTAATTCCTGAGTGTAAAGCCAGGAGTAACCCCTGAGCATCGCTGGGTGTGACCCAAAACACACAAAAAAAATAAAAAAATTAAAAAAATAAAAGAGAAAAATAATATATCAAGTACTCTAACATACAATATTGTCAATGCCTTTACCAAAGCATAATATATATGAAATGTACAAGGTTAAACAGAAGGATAATACAGTATAAAACTTTCTAAATACCTAAATAGTTGAAAACAGATTCTTCTTCTTTTTACTTATTTTTTGATCTTTTGGGCCACCCCCAGAAGTGCATAGGTGTTAGTCTTTCCTCTGTACTCAGGAATTACTCCTGGCAGTACACAGGGTACCATATGGAACACTGGGGATCAGCACGGGGTTGCTGTGTACAAGGCAAGCATTTTATCTGCTATACTATTGCTCCAGCCCAAACAAAAATATTTTTACTTTTTAAATTTTTACTTTTCAAGTAATATACAAATATAATAGATTCCCCCCAAAAAGTCACTGTGTGATGTTAATTTTCTTGCCATTCATTATGATAACAAAAGACTGAGATCAATGTGCAGAGCTAGATAGAAAACTGCTGGTATATTCCTGTAATGGAGCACCATATTTGGTAAAAAGGTGTAGAAACGTTTTTAAACTCATGGAATATTCTACAGTATTCCCAATGCAATTCTTTTTTTGCCAAATAAATCAGAACAGCTCATCTTCTTATCATAAAATATGCTTTTCTATCAGAATATCATGGGAACAAACTTCGTGAGTCCTGAGTATGTATACTATGTTTTTCCAAATTTTTGGCATTATGAGATTATTTTACTATGTTCTATTGATTAATTTTATGTATTCTCTTTATAGTTATACAGTATAGTTCTGAAAAGAACTTGACCTGAATGCAACTGTACAGGTTCATATTGATATTAAAACAACAGATGGCCAAGAATTGAACCATTGTTCAATGTTACTTTAAGTAAAGAATGTAAGTAAACTGACACATATTTTTATTGAGTTGAACACAGAACACTAAATCTTTGATGATATAATGACAAATTATTTTGTAGTATACTATGTTTTTTTTCTCCAATCGTTGGGTAAAACGAGTAAGGAGAGGCTGCTAAAAATCTCAGGGCTGGAACGAATGGAGATTTTACTGAAGCCCACTCGAGTAAATCAATGAACAATGGGATGCCAGTGATACAGTGATACTATGATTTGTGATATACAAATAGTAATAATATTTGATTAATATTCTACTTCTCTATTTTTCTCCTTTAGCCATTTTTATTTCTAATAATCTCTGCTTTAAATTTTGATGCTTTTGACAATTTGCTGTTTCAGGCTTCTCTGTTTCTTTTAAAGGGTATATGGTCAATTTTTTGAGTCACACATTTGTTTTACCTCATATTTTATCTTCACAATATTTGAAATTATGAGGTTCAAATATTGATCAGTGAATCCATGATTGAAAAGTTTTAAGAGTTTCTAGCTCACAAATGGACATAACAACTTGACTAAGCTTTCTTTTAAAACGTTGCACTTTATGAGTCATATTTTTTCGTCATACTGCTCCTGGATTGTCTCTAATTGAGTGCTTAGTAAGTCTCTTTTTTGGCCTTGTGACCTTTTACTCATTAAATATATATTACTCATAGATTATAACTCCCTGATGTTATACTTTTAAATCTATATCTGGCATATTCATCAGAAGCATGTATTAATTCATGGAGATGACTAATATAAAATATGAGAAAAGATACAACAATGTAACATTCAGGGATGGCCACTATAAGCTGTAGGAAAATCTTAGCATTTTAATGAATGTATTTTTAGAGTCTAGTGCAAATCTCCATACAGTAGGACTGCATCAATAGGTGGAGTGAAACTTCAGTCTACATAGCTTAGATTAAAACAAATATCTAGGAGAGAAATGAATTACCCTGCTTACTGCTTTATTTTACACCTAATTTGAATTGTCGACTTGCTCCCTTCTCGGGGGAAAGGTAGGTGATACAGTGGTAACCCTGCTAGCACTTTTGGCAACCAAGTGAACACAGAATGACATTCAGCTATATTGAGTGTGAAGGCTTTGCACTTGGGAGTGACGTTTACTATGGGCATTTGTGACACTGTGTATTATGTGTGGAACATCAGCCTAGTCCCCAAGATATTATAAAATTAATATTTTTCACAAAGACACCTGGACACCAAAGTCAATTTATGAATACTGTATTTCCTGTATTATTCTGCTGTGACACTTCAAAAATTTGCTATATATAAACTGTATCACAATAAATGGAAGTTTTATAATTAAAAATTTTGGAGTACTTTCTGTATTTAAGTTGTACATTTTTTGTAAATTAATATTTATAAAATATTAATTAAGGATGAGGAACTGACAGTATTATTTCCTCTAACCATAAAGTTAATTTCTCTAGTATCTTTATGTATACACGTTTTAGTAATCAATGGTGTGTCATCAAAACAGATGTAAAATAATTTATAAGTATGAAAAAGAAGAACTTAAAATAATTTTTGTTAAAAATAACTGCACTAATAACTAAAACAGTTTCTAAAACAATTCATGATTTTTCTTACAGAGGTAACGACAAATTAAAAAAAATACCTATTTAATTGAATTAAGGCACATTTTGTATTCAAACTAGGGTTATATTATCAAAGATTTTTATGTTACTAGTTAATTTTCTGTAACTAAAGGAACTAGTGTAATTTTCTAGTACATCAGTGTACATCAAAGGTTTAGTTCATATCAGAAGAATGTACATCAAACTGAGAATGTTGGTGGCAGAAAATGTGCACTGGTGAAGGGATGGGTGTTGGAGAATTGTATTATTGAGACTCCATTATGAACAACTTTGTAACTGCATATCTCACAGTGGTTTAATAACGTCTTTTTTTTAAAAAAAAAAGGTTAGTGTAACTTTCTAGTATATCAAAAAATACATTTTTGAGGATTTTTACGTAATAACTCTTCAGCTTGACTCAATTCTTCAGTTGCTGTTCAAGAAGTATTATATATTGCTGTTAATTTTGTAAGTATTAGTGATACAACCTGTTTTTTAATTTTTTTTTGGTTTTTTATTTGAGGGCTGGGTCACACCTGGGATGCTCAGGGCTTACTCCAGGCTCTGATCTCAGAGTCTCTACTAGCAAGGCTCGGGGGAGCCTATAGGGGGCTGGGGATCAAAGGCAGGTCAGCTACCTGCACCAGAAGCACCTATCCTCTGTATCATTACTCTGGTCCCAAAACTCATTTTATTGACTCAGCAAGCAGGCCTCTAAGTGATAATTTTTTTGATCAGACTTCTTTGTTAAAACCCTGAACAAACGGTTTGAGGTTCTTCATGTTCCTGGAAAGAGCAGATGCCACTGGGCTACACTAGTACACAACAGAGACAAATGAAGACGCTACTGGCACCTGCTTGAGCAAATCGATGAACAACGGGATGATAAGTGATACAAGTGATTTTATCTAAAATTTTTTTAGAATTATCAAAATACAAGTAGTATTTCCAAATCAATATAAATTTTGATTCACACACACACATACACATTAACACACACACACTCACACACACACACACTAAGCAGTTTCTTTCCACAATTAACTAGATGAATATTTAAACCATTTTACTATTTAAGAAAGTAATGCTAAGGATGCATAATAATCACCTTTTCATAAATTCACAGAATATAAAAATCCATTTACTGGAATGAGTGTAGTCATTACACAACACTATTGACTGAAGTTTGATCTAAACATTTAAGGACTGATTGAAGATACAGAACAGGATATAAGGAGTTTGTTTTGCATGCTGCAGAATCCATTTCAAGGTCCAGTCTTTGCTGCTGCAAAAGACCCCTGGGACACCAGGGGTCATTCCTAAGCACAAAGTCAGAAATTGCCCCAGAGCATTGCCAGGGGTGGCCTCAGCTCTCCCGGAACAATAAATAAACAACTTAAAAATCTGGAAATCAAATAATTTGCATCTGGATCCTAATTAAAGGAAATTAATTTAGCACAGATTTACAATTTTTAATTTGCTTGATATATTATTATAAATACTTGTCAATTAGTTCTTTTATCTTTATTTTTTTTAATTTTGTAAATTTATTTATTGAATCATCGTGAGAGCCGTTACAAAGCTTTTGGGATTAAGTCTCGGTCATACAATAATGAAAGACCCATCCCTTTACCACATCCTCCACCACCAAAAACCCCAGTTTACCCCCCTTCCCACACCCTCCCCTTACCTGTGTGGCAGATAATGTCCACTTTCTCTCTACTTTGATTACTTTCAATATTTTGACACCAGATCCACCATTATTATTTGGGATTTTGACCTAATACTCAGATCTGCCGAAAAGGCAACATTAGACAATTTGTTTTCTGTTGCTGATTATGAATAGCATATGATGTGATTTTGGAATTCACAATAGATATGATTTTGGAATTCTTAAATTTTAATAATTAAGTCTGGAGCGATTTCTGCCAGAAACCACTGGGTTCCGAGATTTGTTTCTGAGTCTCTGGGATCATGGCTTAAGCAGCTTTTGGGTAGCCAGAAGGCCTGTTCGTTAGTTATTTTGTTTTCACCTGCAATAATATTGTTCTAAATACAAACTCAAAGCTCTGAGAAGATCCCCACAACTGAATTTATATTTTATTCATAATGTCATAACTAGTTGTAGTTTTACCTAAAATTAGGTTGTTTTATTGGTAGTATATAACTTTGTTCTAAGATTCAGGCTGAAAGATAACTGACTACTTAGTCTACTCATGAGCTGAAGTGTATTTCTGTACTATCCAGTGCCATACCAGTCGTTTTTAAGAGCTCACCAGAGTATCTTAAATTGTAGCCAGATTTTGAAAGTCCCTAAGATGTGTATCTCAAAGTACACTGTTGCTGGGTGGACCGGAGCAATAGTACAACAATTACGGTATTTGCTTTCTGTGCATTCACCCCAGGTGTGATACCCAGCATCCCATCTGGTTCCTGACCCCTCCAGGAGATGCTTGAAGACAAAACTAGAAGTAGGTCCTGAGCACCATTAGGTGCGGTCAAGAAACAACAACAAAAAGTGCACAACAAAGAATACTTTGGAAAATTATGAGATCCAATTTCCAAGCTTGGAAAACTCAAATATTGATTAAAACCTCGATTCAATCAGAAAATGATTTTTTATGAGCTTGGTTGTCACCTTATAGCAAATCATATAATTTAAATTCTGGCAACTTGTTTCAATAAAGTCTAAGCAATTTTGGAGAAAACAATTCTCAGGTGAGTAAGTATATAGAACATATGCAAGCATTATTCTTTGATGTATTTGGAAAAAATTGTTTTGCAATCAGTGACTGTGGAAAAATATGACAAAAATATATTACATTTTTGTATTTTTTATTTTTTAGTGCCAAGTCCATTTAATATATTCATTTCATTATTGACACACACCTCTTATCACTTCTCACATTTCCTATGTACTTTTAAACATGACTTCACTTATGATTCAATATCTTTCTACTGATTTTCTTCCTAGTGTAAATTATAGAATATTTGGAGTATACTGTGTAAAAAGGAAAATACATTGACCTAGAAGAGGAAAAGAAAAATGACTGAATTTCTCAGACTTAATTTCTATACCTTCACTGTTTAATAATGGAGTTTAAAAATTGGTTCTGTTTTATTATGTAAAATAGCTTATTTTCTTTTCTTTCAAAATCAAACTTTGGCATTTTGCCATAGTCTACTTCATAGCATATATTTATTTAATCAATTTATATTCCACTGGCACTGGAATGATAGTACAGCAGGTAGGGCATTTGTCTTGCACAGGGCCGACCTGGGTTCGATTTCTCTGTCCATCTTGGAGAGCCCGGCAAGCAACCGAGAGTATCCCACCCACATGGCAGAGCCTGGCGAGCTCCCCGTGGCGTATTTGATATCCCAAAAACAGTAACGACAAGTCTCACAATGGAGACATTACTGGTGCCCGCTTGAGTAAATCGATAAACAACGGGACTGTGTTAATCTCATATTAAAAATATAAGTTTGTATATAAGTTTATATATCACTGTATCACTGTCATCCCATTGCTCATTGATTTGCTCGAGCGGACACCAGTAACATCTCCATTGTGAGACTTTTTGTTACTGTTTTTGGCATATCGAATACGACACGGGTAGCTTGCCAGGCTATTTATATATATGTATATATATATATATAATATATATAGTTAAAAAATTGTTTAATATCGGCTTTTAGTCATAAGGTGTTCCAAAGTCCATCTATTCAATGTACATTTCACACCACTGATGTTCCCAGTTTCTCTCCTGCCATACCTTCCCACTCCGCCAACCCCAGCCCCAAAGGCAGACACTTTTCCTGAGATAATTCTTGAAAGAGAAATTTTGGAGTAGAAATCCAACTGAATGCTCTATTTATTTCATAAGCATATGCCTTTATCTGTTGGATAGCAACCCTAAGTGCTTTAGGCTTTATCAGTGTATTGTCTCCTTTCCTCTTCCTAGAGGAATTTATATTGCCCTTGTTAGCATCCCTAACTTAGTTAAAGTTTATTTGCAATCTTTCCCTTGTATTTTATCTCACATTGTCACAGTCCCCCATGTTAATCTTGATTGCTTGTAGAGCAAAACTTTCTGGTAATTCTGAACTTGTCTTGATACTGCTTTGTATTTGAAGTGCTGTATATTTGTACTTGCTTTTCTGTTTCCCCTATAGCCTTTTTATGTGTTACCATAGAGCAATGTTCTTTGGTTAAACCCAGAAAGACCATTACTGCTATGCTCTTAACATTTGGGAGTTGATTGACTCTGAAATACATCTGCTCCTGGGCATAATTACTTGATCATAGCTACTTGACTTAGGCTCCAGTTTCTGTAGTTCCTGACACCCCAAAGGGGAGGTCCCGCCGTGGGACTGGGATGGAGCCAGGGCGAGTGGCAAAACTACCCGGCAGCGAAATGGGACATTCTAGAAAGCATATATGCATGGTTTTCATGAAAACTGTTACAACTTTAGACACAGGACCCCCCCTGGGGAAGGACTAGCTGAACTGGCCTGAGGACTTAGTCTGGGATTTACGGTAAAATCCTTGCTTGCACTCAGAGCCCAGACATCCAAGTGTTTAAAGCCTTGTTTGTCCTCAGCCCAGAGAACTAAGTGTTGGGATCTTTGCCTCTTACCGTGTTTTTCCAAACAACTGCTCATATCAATAACTTATACAATTAGAGGGAAACATAAAAGCAATACAGTTGCCCCTGGGAGACTGTGTGTCTCCTTGAGTTGATCTCCCTAAAAGAATTTCCTGGGCCAAATGTTTATCTATGTAAATGACTATCATACTGGTCCTTACCTCAACTTCCTTTCAGATGTTCTATAGGTATGCTAGCATTCTGCATTAAGAGGGCCATTTTCACCATCAGACTGCAGTCCCCAGCCTTCCCGTCTCCCCGTCTCTCTGTGTCTCTGTTGGGGGACTCTGGGGAGGCGGGGAGGTAACACAGAGACACTGAATGAACACACGTGTCCAGCAGCAGCAGCAGCCACACTAACATCATTTTCATTCTTTTTTGTGTTTACACATTTATCTTCCTGATTATTCAAATTAATGGCATGAACAGTCTCAGAGGAATAAAAACTTCAAAATCCCGCTTGGGTTTCACTACACTAGAAGCTTAGGTTCATGGTAATTGAGGAGGACCTGGTTTTCCTGAGCGTGTATCATCATATTGTCAGGCTGGACCAAAAGGGTAAGTTTAAAAAATTGTCTCTGTACTCAAGTCGTATTTGTATTTATGTTGCTTGTTCTGCCAATTATGAGCCATTTGATCATCAGTTTCCCAGATGCTACAGCTAGTAATTGGGGAAGGGCATGAACTGAACATGGTCCTACCCGTTGGTTGTCCTTTGATCTCTTTTGATCACTTCACTTTCTGTGAAGTGCTGCCAGAAGAAAGTCAGAGTTAAACCCTCTAAATTCCAGAATCCAGAGTTGTCAGCTGAGGTCTAGGGATAAAACAAAGATGCATATGCCTGCTTCATAATATCAGAGGATATTTAGGCCTACATATAAACTTGTGAGAGAACAAAAACAGATAATGAAGAAAACTCAAACACAGAAATAAGAAAAGAGTAAGAGTAAGATGCTAGACAAGTACTGACAAAGATTTTCTCCTTTTTTTTTTTCCAGAAAAACAGAGTCTGTTTTCTTGACTAAGATCTCATCTTTGCATCTTTCTGTGTCCTACAGACCCTAGTTTCTTAAACTGAATTATGACTTGATATAGGGTCACTGAACTGAAAGAGGGAGTTGTAAAAGAGATTCAAAATATTTTTTTATGATTATGATCACTTAATGCTTGATCTGTCTACCCTCCTGCTTGATCTGTCTACCCTCCTGAAATATGTGAATACCCAGGATTGAGTAAAACTTTCTGAGATTAAAAACAAATTATGAATAGAAAAAATTTAAGAAACTATGGTCTGCAGAGCACTAGCAAGAATTCTGCTCAGTTATGGCACATGATTGCTTTTTTTTTCTTTTCTTTTTTGGGTCACACCCGTCGATGCACAGGGGTTACTCCTGGCTCTGCACTCAGGAATTTCTCCTGGTGGTGCTCGGGGGACCTTATGGGATGCTGGGATTCGGACCTGGGTCAGCCATGTGCAAGGCAAATGCCCTACCCGCTGTGCTATTGTTCCAGCCCCATGATTGCTTTTTTCTTCCCAGAAAATTTCAACACTGTTGAGGATTTTATGGGGTGTCCATTTTGGAGCTATGAATTATTGAATTGCTGGCCATGGAGTTCAAGGAATAGGGTTAATATTTATAACCTCTAAATTATGCCTTGTATTTCTCCAAGCCACCGCTGTCCTGGTCCTGAAACCTTCCAGAGGCTCTCAGGCTTGAGCAATCTCATCAGCATATAAAAAGATGACCTTTGCATTTACCAAATGAGTCCAAGATGCTCATATTACCTAAATCTATATGCAAATACAGGTAGATTTGGGGAAACAGCAGTACAATAATGAAGGAAACTGCTCTACACCATTTTCAACAATACATAAACAATCCCATCGATCATAACATCATAATATATTGGACTTGAACTGAACCTTAGACTAAATAGATCCAACAGACATGTATAGAACCTTCTATCCAATATTGATAAAACATATGCATTCCTCTCAAGTACATTCAGGATGTTCTCCGAGACAGATCTTATGTTGAAGCACAAAACAAGCCTTCACAATTTTTGAAAGTTGAAATCATAGTAAGAAATTTAAGGTAAAAAATTAGAAATCAGTAATAGAAGGAAAAACTTCAAAAATACTTGGAGATAAATAGTATACTCCTGAACAATGAGTCAAAGGAAAATCCTCGAAGGAAATCATAACATGTCTTGAAATAAATAAAAATGGTAACAAACATCTCTATACTTGCGGCACATTGTCAAAGTCAATTAAATCTGTGGATCTTGTAGCCATAAACATCTACATTAAGAAAATAGGAAGATCTCCAATAAACAACATACTCCTCTATCTCAAAGAATGAGAAAAAGAATAAAACCCCAAATTATCAGAAGGAAGAAAATAAAGATTTAACAAGGTGAAAATGGAATAAGGATCAGAAAAATCAATAACATGTCAATGTAACTATGATTTGATTTTCTAGAGATAAATAATAGCAATAAAACTCTTTATTCAATTTATATAAAAGAGAAGACTGACATAAACAAAATCAGAGATGAAAGAGAAACCTAGCAATCAGTAAGAAAACTTTGAACGTTAATGACTGTATTGTAAATAATTATATGCCACGAAATAGATAACCTAGAAATAATGGGTAAGTTCCTTGAAACATACTATATTGCAAAACTAAAGCATGAGTAAAAGAAATGAACATAATAATAGTATTTAAAGAGAATGAATAGGTAATCAAAAACTTATCAACAAAGAATCTAGGGCCTAGTAAACCCTTACCAATGAACTTCATTTATATCTGAAGAAGAACTGATTATCAGTCAGCAAAGTTCAAGAAAAAAAGTAGGACATAGAGCATTCCAATCCCATTATGCAAAACCAGCATTGTACTAGTACAAAAGTCAAACAAACATGAGCATTGATAGATTAAAAAATGACATATATTGACAAATATACCTAAATAACAAAGATTTTAAAAAATAAACCACATGAACAGAATAAAAATAAAAATCACATGATCTACTATATAAATTTAGATGAAAGCCATTGAACAAATTTTAACATTGTGTGTTAGCATTAATAGCCTGCTTATGGTATACGTTTCATAAAATGCCAAATAATGATTTTTATTCTACTGTTTGAGATCACTGTATCACTGTCATCTAGTTGCTCATTGATTTGCCTGAGTGGGCACCAGTAATGTCTCCATTGTTACAGTTTTTGGCATATCCAATATGCCACGGGTATCTTGTCAGGCTCTGCCGTGCAGGCGAGATACTCGGTAGCTTGCCGGGCTCTCTCAGAGAGGCAGAGGAATTGAACCCAGGTCTGCCATATGCAAGGCAAACGCTCTACCCACTATGCTATGGCTCCAGCCCCACTATTTGAGATATAGTTCACTAAAGTTTGCTTGTGCTTGTTTTACTTTTTTTACTACATACAAAAGAAAAAAAAAGGTTGCATAGAATATCTTTGTGTGTAATATATTATACAATGAATAAATGTGTATAGAATATATACCTCATGTTTAATGTATATATACACATGTATTATGTGCATGTATGTGTATAATAATATATAAATTAAACATAGCATATATTATATACATATAAAATATACACACACATTACTCCAACTCTAAGCTTATGACATCTGCAGTTAATATTGTTGTATGACATTGCAATTGAAAAGCATATATAGACTATGTTAATAAATTTGTGGTATCCAAGTGAGCAAATTGGACCAAATTTCATATTGTTAAGACTAGTATTTCATGAAGAATTGTACAGTTTACATGAATTAAAAAGACAGAAATTAAGAGTATAAACACAAATCTATAAACATAAATATCACATAAATATCATAAGTATAAGCATAAATCTACTGAGTATAAACATAAAACTATTGATGAGGATAGAGTGATAGCACAGCGGGCAGGGCATTTGCCTTGCACACAGCCAACCTGGGTTCGATTCCTCTGTCCCTCTCAGAGAGCCCTGAAAGCTACAGAGAGTATACCGCCCACACAGCAGAGCCTGGCAAGCTATCTGTGGTGTATTTGATATGCCAAAAACAGTAACAACAGTCTCACAATGGAGACATTACTGGTGCCCACTGGAGCAAATCAATGAGCAACGGGATGAGAGAGACAGTGAACTATTGATGGGCTGTGAATTACAATGCTGCTAATGACGGTTTCATATACACATCATTCTGACACCAAACATATTATCTCTTATCGTGCTATCATTGGCATATGATTTAGAAAGTTGAGTTATAAATGTTTGTTTTAAAATAACATATCAATCTATTTTTACACATAGACTATGTCAAAACAATATACCAAATTCAAGGGAGATTGTCATGTTAAATCTAAAGCTGGAATGATATTACAGTGGGTAGGGTGTTTGCCTTGCATGCCACCAATCTGGGTTTGATGCCCAGCATTTTATATTGTCCACTGTGTCGTGAGCATCATTAGGAATGATTTTTGAGTGCAGAACCAGGAGTAACCCCTGAGCATTGTCAAGTGGTTTATATATATATATAATATTTATATATACAATATGTATACATAGTTTATATATTATATGTAAACTTTTATCATATGTGCTTTATTAAAGCACGTAAGATATAAGTTTGAAGACATAAAATAGTATGTCTTGGTATTAAGACTAAAAATAAATACATATTTTCATGTGTTCTATTTTTTTTAAGTAACTTAAATGTATTAAATTAATTTCCCCTTGGGGCTAGAACAATAGCCCAGTGTATAGAACACTTGCCTTGCAAGCAGCCACACCAACCTGGGTATGTGTCCATATATAGTATATGTATTCAGTCCTGGACATCACTATCTACAATTTGCATAATAGTTCATAAAGGAGTAGTTGACCCCAAAAGTGAGAGCCCTAAGAAATGAAAACTTCGGAGCTGTTAATTGTGAAGATTCCACAATAATAACAGTTCAGGGTTCCAGTAGCAACCCCGTTAAGTAACAGCTTGGACAGTTCAACAACAGAACTTTATTCCTTTTAACAAAAATTTTCTCAGTAAGCCATCTGGGCAGGCAGGTGTTCTTCATCAGATCTGGGTTGCTATGAGACTAGAACTGGCTAATGCTAATGAGGTATACAGACAAAAATCTAAATTTTGTTCATTTGAAACAACTTATATTTGCCACCACTGGAAGTGCCAGCAAGCACTTATGACTTTCTAAAATGCAAAATTTGTAATTAAAATTTCCCAAGGAGGATATCCTAGTGATCAAAACTGATAAAGTAAATTGATGGCAATGTTTGTTTTTATTTTAAATACTGGATGAATCTTAATGTTTTCCTTCTTTCTTGGTACATAGCAAGTCACTCCACTGTACATAACATTAAACTGTAAAAGTTGGAAAAGAAGAGAAACATCTCTCTCAGATGATAATTAATTTTGTATTCTGATGGAAAGGATAACTTCAAGTTGTTTGCAGGTGATTGTCATAATAAAATTCACACCAGAAAGGATAAAAAATAATAGTTACATAAAATATGATCAACCTGATGTCACTAGTTTTATGGACAATAAATATCATATTACATGGAGGCTTATTTTGATAAAAAAGCAAGTTTGTACATAGAGAAAGATTATAGAATATAGAAATAATATTAGTTCTATTCAAGGTGATCTTGAAAAAATAGGAAAATAGCTTTGCAGAGATGTGATTCTTGCTTAGCACAGACAGTCAAATTGTACATCTGGAGCCCAGGATAACTAGCTACATTTAAGACAGGTAAGTTAGTGGGCATACAATAACCGGAAGTCACTCTAGATCCATTGATTAACAGGGAGAGATAAATAAAATGTTAGTATGAGACCTGGAAGAGATAGCTCAAAGGGTGGAACACATGCTTGATATACATCAGGTCCTGGGTTTAATTTCCAGCAATTCATAGCCTCCTGGTACTGCTTGGTATAATTATGATGGCCTCGGTCCCACTGGGAAGGGGATCCTGGTAAAAATAAAACAAACAAAACAATATAAAATGAAGCAAAAAGGAAAATAACAACAAGGAGGATAAAAGAAAAAGAAACCTTAGCACATATAATGCACTAGCAAAATGATAGTTGGTGTTATAGTTTTCTTAATATTATATTATACATATTAGTTACAGTTTGAGTCACTACATTAGGACAACATAAAAGAAGGGCATCCAAAAACCTGATGAAAATGACATTTTTAAACTGCTTTTTCTGAGCGTCATTTTTATCAGAGTCAGTGGGAAAACAGAAAGGAATGGGAATTGAATAAGAAATCCCCAATCCATGAAGTTTTATTAAAGCCAAACTTGGATCAGTTTTTATATTGAAGTTTTTTGTAATTTTTAATTTGTAAAATTAAGAAGATTTATTTTCTAAAAATGAAGGAGCTTTAAAAGTCACTGAACCAAAGTACACAAAGTAGAATTTTAAAATTCTATTAAAAACTGATAAAGTCATCATGACAGTAACACTGTTGTAGATAGGAATAGAATGTTATATTGTACTTTATAAGATAATGATACGATAAATTGTGCTTTATCTTATAAGACACGATTAAGTGGAAACAAGTGGAACTTTAGGTGGAAAAGTATTAGATACATTATGTATATCTGTGTCCTTTACAGACTAAATAGATAATATACCTGTGTGCATTATTGACTAAATTGAGAATATAAGAAATTTGTACCATGATGATGATTATAAACTCAACAATGCTAAAGAAACACACTGTTGAATACAGTTACTAAATAATTTTTAAATTTCCATTTAATAATGGTACTATAATAGCAGGGTGATTATATATTATTCCTGGGCTACAGAAGCTTTGCATAATTATTCTTCATATAATTCAGTTACTTAATACCCATTTCAGAGATTTAAAAGCAAGGTCTAGAGTGATTTAGTAATTATTCTCAATCTGCAAAATAAACAACTGATAGAGAAGTCTATAAAATTTCAAAGCTTGCAATTTCCTACTGTAAAAACTCCTATGAACATAAGTTAAATGGGTGGGGACATAAACAGGGAATAGTGGGGACACCGGGCTACCTGTGGAAGGAAGCAGACACTATGGAGGACTTTGGGGTGTTGAGATGCAAGAATGTTTTATGCAAGAAATCCTACTACTAATACTATTTTAAATGATGGTGCTTAGCATAACGTTAAATTTAAAAAGAAAACTACTAGATACCAGTTTTGTGCTAATAAACATCTTGGTCTTGTAAACACCTTGTTCATATATACATCCAAATAGAACATGCTTATTTTTCTGTCAAAGCTCTTCACCTTGTTAGAGTCTCTACCCTTTGCTCATGGATTTGCTCGAACGGGCACCCATAACGTCTTTATGGTGAGACTTGTTGTTACTGTTTTTGGCATATCAAATAAACCACGGGGAGCTTGCCTGGCTCTGCAGTGTGGTGGGATACTCTCAGTAGCTTGCCAGGCTCTCTGAGAGGGGCGGAGGAATCGAACCCGAGTACTCAAACTCGATAAAAATGAAGAGCAAGGAAAAGGGTACTTCATGGAAAGCTTGCCACTGTGGGGGAAGGCAGAACATCAGGAAAGAGACCGTTACAACAATGATAAAATGAGTAAAGTGATGACTCTGGTCAAGGACTGCATGCTGAAAGGAGGTAAAGTGACATGCATGGTATCCTATGAATAATACTATGGTAAGGCACAGTGCCTAAAGAATAAAAGTGTCCCTGTCATAGAGGAAGTTTGGGGGATAGGAGGAAATCTGGGGACACTGGTGGAGGGACTGATGCTGGAAAATTGTACATCTGATTCAATCCTAAATAACTTTGTAATTCACAGTGATTCAATGTTTTTTTTAAAAAGTGAAATTCACAGTGTTGGGAATCTCATAAATAATCCTACAAGTCCTAGAAATTGTTGAGATTTCATGGGTCCTTTCATAAATAAAGAAATATCTCAAACTGTTGATTTGGGTTAAGGGATACATAAATAAGCAATTTAAAGTCATAAGCTACTTTCAAAAATCACAATAAAAATTTTTGAACAATATTTTAGTGTCTAACGACAGGCTCAAAATACTGCTATGTTTTGTTTATTGTTTTATCAAAGTTTCATTAATTTAAAATGTAAGATAACACTCTTATGTGCAAAAGAAATCAACACATCCTAGAAGATCTCTATCATTAAACCCATCCATATTTTCACAGAGATGTTTCACGGGAAGCTATTTGCTGCCCCAGTTCCTCAACTATGACTCATTTTCCTCTAATAAATTGGAAAGACTATGTTGCAGAGCTAATTAGGCAACTGGCTAGCATTAGTGTTATGCAGCCTCTTGCCAGTTTGAATTTTATAAATGAAATTAGTGTGATGATTCCAGCTTACGCTCTAGCAGACATTTTGTATTTTCTGTGTTTGGCCCACCTCAGTAATTAATTTACTCTCCAACTATATAGGTTTTCTGTGTTTTAGCTGTTGTTTTGTTTTTTTGGTTTTTAAAAAAAAGGAGATTGGAAAACCAAGGAAATACAAATCATGAGACAGAAAACATGAGACAGAAAATTAAACCATGAGTGAAGCCATTGTTGTCTCATGTTTTTTCAGAAATATTCCACGTCATACTCTGAGTCTTCATGAATTTTTAAATATCTTTCATGTAAATCCCTCATTTACTTATAAGTATTATTACATTTATAAGAATCACAGAAACCAGAGGATTATGTTTGTGAATAAAATTGAACTAAAATATCTTGTGAAATTTATTTTATGAAATATATATGTATATATATATATATATATATATATATATCATTGTATCACTGTATAGCACCGTTGTCCCATTGTTCATCAGTTTGCTCGAGTGGGCATCAGTAACGTATCCATTGTGAGATTTGTTGTTACTGTTTTTGTCATATTGAATATGCTACAGTTAGCTTGCCAGGCTCTGCCGTGCAGGCGAGATAATCTTGGTAGCTTGTCAGGCTCTCCGAGAGAGGATGTATGTGTGTATATATATATACACAGACACATATACATATATATGTACATATATATGTAAAACATTATATGTTGTAAAATATAGTGACATTTCAATTTTGGCATTGGCAAAATTATATTCATAAATATATATGTATATATAGTCTACATGCTTGCAAGAAAAATAATAAAAATAATAAGACATCCTAAAGGAAAGATTAAGTAGAAAAACTGAGCTGACAAAATAATGATTTTTCCACAACTTGATTCTGAATGGTATTTTTAGCTGAAAGCCTTCATTTATTCAGTATTTTTTATTTTCTAGAAAAAGTGTTAACACACTCTTGCTGAAAAGGCTCATATAATAAATACCTTTGTGGGCCATTTATTTTCCTTTGGAGCTATTCAATACTTTTCTTATGCTAAGAAAGCAATACTACCTTCCCACACCATAAATAATATCTAAAAAAGTGGGCATAGCTGTTATAGAAAATTTACTTACAAAATGTGTATGTATAATATTTTTGTAAACACACAGAGACATACATACAAACATACACACACCCCTGAATTTGACCCATAAATACATCCTTCTAACCCCTAATCTAAAATAATAGACATACAGTCACATCTTAAAGGACTTCCACACTCTTTTCCTTTGCTCTCCAGTTTTCTCAGCTTGGATTTCTTTCATTTTTTTTTATTAAAATGCCACTGTTGTTTGGGGCACTTTTTGTTCCAACACCAATCCTACCACCAGCTTGACGTTTCTTCCATCAGTGTTCTTTGCTTCCATCCCTACTCCCCAATTCTGTCCTCAGCAGGCTCACATAAATTTACTTTATATTGCTTGTGACAACAAAATGAAAAATGGAATTACAAAAAATAAAAGATCAATAAAGGAGAATTTGCGGGGCTGGAGCGATAACACAGTTTGCCTTGCACACGGCCGACCAGGGTTCGATTCCCAGCATTCTATATGGTCCCCTGAGCACCGCCAGGAGTCATTCCTGAGTGCAGAGCCAGGAGTAACCCCTGTGCATCGCCGGGTGTGACCCAAAAAGCAAAAAAATAAAAAATAAAAAATAAAAAAAATAAAGGAGAATTTGTGATCATTGTTATACCCACAATAGTAAACTACTAACATCGCTGTCTGAGGATTCACTGGGCTGGTGGCTCGTAGTCAAGTCTTCTCTGCTAATTGTTTTTTGCTCATTGAGCACGCGGAATTCTATGCGATTTTCCCATGAAATTTGCAGTACTCCTACTGGGCTCTCAGCCCTGTGAAATTTGAAGGTGGTTGCTCGAGATCTGTGTAGCTGTGATGATTTGGTGGCTTAACAAACTGATGAGGTTCAGTGGTCGAGCTGGGCTGTGTCGGGGTCCTGACCAGTTGACCCCGGCACACTGGAGTGTGAACCCTGAAGTCACCAGGCTTACCTGCTATGGGAGAGGGAGTGGGAAGGGGAGAAGCCTCTGGCCTGGGCCTCTGCTCACCGCGGGATTCCTGTTGGCGAGAAAGAATCCGAGAAAGAAGGTCACCGAGCAGGGCGGGGGAGCATAGTGGTCAAGCAGTCTCCATGTGTTGACTCTTAGACAGGGGTTTTTATGCACACAATCGGGGGGGGGGGTGCATAAATACATGCATTCCACACATGTATCATGCTTATCTCGTGGAGCTCAGTACAGATGCTAGTTAGTGGTTAGTATTCGCCAATCTCAGGGCCGGGCTAACTAGCTCAGGCAAATGTTAACTGTCACACCCCTCATCCCATTGTCTCCTCAACCAGAGTGCCTGTGTGTGCAATGCAGGGCCCCTTGCTTTCAGGGGCAGGGGGCTTAGTCAAAGTCTCAGGCTGCCTGCTGAGACCCCAACAGGTCTGTCAATATGTCAGAGGACATTGGATGTGTGTTTGGGGGGAAGGGGTGGGGGCGGTTACTGCAGGGCCTTTCAGCCAGGAAGGGGATCTACCTTCCCCGTACTGAGAAGGCCCCAGAATTTTCAACCTCGAGACCAGTCTATCTTAGACAATTTAGAAACTTGGCATCTCCTTGAGATTCTGGAATCTTTTTCTTTGTGAATACTTATCAAATAGCTACTGATGGACCAGTTTAATATAATTGACATTTTAATGTTGCATTTCAGATTGCTTTCATATCTTCTGTTCCCAGCCCTGGCAGATGGCCTCCAGTACCCAACTGCCTCCAAGCTCCAGGCCTCTTTCCGGACGTCACGGCCAAGCCTCACGCATGAATGAAGTCCCAAGGAACACAAATAATGTGGAAGGAACCTTGTGACAGGGACTCTGGACTCAACGGGGCCCAGAAGCAGAGATCCTCTGCCTGTCATCCCCCAATCTCTGGTGACCAGGGGTCTCACTCATAAGCCACACCCTGCCACACCCTGCTGGCCCCAGATCATCTCCTCACTGGCCGCCCTCCAGTTCTCAATGGCTGCTCCTCCCAGACAGGAGTATAAACTGAGGCCCCCATAGCCATGCCACCGGATTCCGCACCAGGCTGTTTTCACTTGGGGCGCCCCAGATGGGGGCTTTGGAGAACCGTCCCTGCCCCGAGGGACCCAGCCCTGACAGCCGACCTCCACTACCCAACGGTCACCACACTCCAGACCACTTTCCAGACACATGATAGATACTTCCTACCCATTTTTCATAATTACCACACCATATTTGATGGAGTTCAGACAGTAGGCAACAAATCATAGAGTTATATATATATATATATATATATATATATAATATATATACCCACACACACACCCCAAAAGGTGTGTTTATATATATGTATATATATAACTCTCGGAGAGCCCAGCAAGCTAACAAGAATATCCCACCCACACAGGCAGAGCCTGGCAAGCTATCTGTGGTATATTCGATATTCCAAAGACAGTAATGATAGGTCTTATTCCCCTGACTCTGAAAGAGCCTCCAATCGTTGGGAAACATGAGTAAGGAGAGGCTGCTAAAATCTCAGGGCTCGGAGGAATAGAGACATTACTGGTACCCATTTGAGTAAATCAATGAACAACAGGATGGCAGTGATACAGTGATACAGTGAATGTTGCATTTCAGTTTGCTTTCATATCTTCTTTTCCCTCCTTCCCTTCTGTAGTAAGAATACAAATAATAAAACATAGCACTGTAGCCTTGTCGTTCCATTGTTCATCAATTTGCACAAGCGGGCACCAGTAATGTCTCCATTGTGAGACTTGTAGTTACTGTTTTTGGCATACCGAATATGCCATGGGGAGCTTGCCAGGCTCTGCTGTGTGGGCGGCATACTTGCAGTAAGTTGCCTGGCTCTCTGAGAGGGACAGAGGAATTGAACCCGGGTTGGTCACGTGCAAGGCAAACACTTTACCCACTGTGCTATTGCTCCAGTCCTAGGGGGAGTGTAATAGGAAATAACCCCAGAAATGGAGATTAAACCTTGTAAACCATTACTGAGACCATAGCTTTTACATTGAGTGAAAGAAGCTGTCAATGAGTACAGGTAGAATATTAGCTGAACATTCTGAGGTTACCTAAGACTAGATTGGTATCCATACAAAAAGTAAAGACAAGATATAATAGTGATGCTGATTATGAAATGATTCCAGGAATGAAGTTGTAGATCTGACCAGAAAATTTTCTATCAAATCACTGAGAAGCATCCAAATTCTGAGCTTAAAACTTTTTCTGGACCAGAGCAATAGTACAGCCCTTGCCTTACAGAACCAGGTTTGGTTCTCAGCATCGTGTATGGTTCCTCAAGCTCTACCAACAGTAATTCCTGAGTGTAGAGTCAAGAATAACCTCTGAGGGGCTGGAGCAATAGCACAGCAGGTAGGGCGTTTGCCTTGCATGCGATCGACCCCGTGTTCGATTCCCAGCATTTCATATGGTCTCCTGAGCACCGCCAGGAGTAACCCCTGTGCAGTGCTGGGTGTGATCCAGAAAGAAAAACAAACAAACAAAACAAAATAAAACCAAAAAAACTCTGAGCGTCATTGGGTTTGGCCCAAAGAACAAAACAAAAAAGAAGACTCCTTTTGCATCTTGTATATGGTTTCATCAAAACATTTCTAGCGTAGTAATACATATTTCTATGTTGCCCCATGAGGCCACCAGGAAAATAACTTATTCCTATTTGTTTTTCCCAAACGTCAGTCGGAATTATGTTTGTGAGAAAAAGTCAGTGGGAAAAACGACAGTGTTGGGTTAATCAACTATAAATAAGTTTTTATCATAAATAACCAACCAAACAATGAATTAAATAGTAATAATTTTCCCAAAACACACAAAAAAGAAACATTTGGATTATAGCAATGTTATACAGAAATGTAATAATAAATTGTCACCAGAAGTAACTTAGTTATTATACAGATAATTAGTGTACAACAATGTAAAAATACAGATTTCTTATCTTGAAAAAAAATTGCATGACTTTTGAGACCAAATAATTCATTTAAACTCAATCTAAAGTTACAGGTTAAAATAGTCTGCATAATTATATGTTCTTACTGTGCTTCTGAAAAATAGCAGGTCACATTAATTAGAAGTAAACAATCTGTTACTATAATTATGAAGGTGGAGAGAAAAATGTTTCAGTAGCATGTCTTTTTATAAAAATCAGGTTCTGCTCTTCTTAATCTTTGTTTTTTTAAGTTTTTGCTCATAAAGGAATACATGCTGAAATTATCTGTGGCCTTTAGAATTAGCGTATCCATTCTTTTTTTTATTTTCTAGTTAATTTTCTATGATTATAGAGATCAGATAGTCCTTTAACGACCCTACAAGGGTTGGAGAGATAGTACAGTGAAAGGGGAGCTTGCCTTGCACAAAAGCTCACCTGGATTCAATCACCTGTAACCAGTTTGGTCTACCAACCCCCTCCAAGAGTGATTCCTGAGAGCAGAGTAAGGAGTAAGGCTTAAACAAAACCAGGTGTATCATAAAAATAAAACAAAAAATTTTTCAGAAAGTTGAGGATGATGCTTGCCATAGGCTTGTAGTAGATGGGTTTGACTGTATTGAGGAAAGTCCCTTCTATACCCATTTTGGTGAGAGTTTTCATCATAAACAGGTGCTGGATCTGGTCAAATGCTTTCTCTGCATCAATTAATATGATCACATCTTATCTTTTATTGATATGATGATTTATGTTGATTGATTTCCGAATGTTAAGCCATCCTTGCATCTCCGTGATGAATCCCACTTGGTCATGGTATATGATGTTTTTGATGAGTTGTTGAATTCTATTTGCTAATATTTTGTTGAAAATCTTCACATCTGTGATCATCAGGGATATTGGCCTATAGATTTCTTTTTTTGTCGTGTCTTTGTTTGCCTCTGGACAGAAATTTTCTCAAAGAAGGAATCTGAATGGCTCAAAGGCACATGAGAAGATGCTTGACATCAATAATCATCAGGGAGATGCAGATTAAAACAACAATGAGATACCATTTCACACCACAGAGACTGGCTCACATCCAAAAGAACAAAAGCAACCGGTGTTGGTGCGGATGTGGGAGAAAGGGACTCTCCTTCACTGCTGGTGGGAATGCCGACTGGTTCAGCCTTTTGGAAAACAGTATGGACAATTATCAAAAGATTAGAGATTGAGCTCTCATTTGACCCAGCAATACCATTCCTGGGAATATATCCCGGAGAGGCAAAAAGGTATAGTAGAAATGATATCTGCATTTGTATGTTCATTGCAGCACTGTTTATAATAGCCAAAATGTGGGGAACAAATGGAGTGCCCAAGAACAATTGACTGGTTAAAGAAACTTTGTACATCTCTACAATGAAATACTATGCAGCTGTTAGAAAAGATGAAGTTATGAATTTTGCATATAAGTAGATCAATCTGGAAAGTATCATGTTAAGTGAAATTAGAAAGAGAGAGACATACATAGAATGATTCCATTCATCTGTGGAATATAAAGTAACAGAATGGGAGACTAACACCCAAGAATAGTAGAGATAAGGACCCAGAGATCTGCCTCTCAGTTTGGAAACTGGCTCACATGCTGGGGGAAAAGGCAGCTGAGATAAAGAAGGGAACGCCAAATAGAGGATGTTGGGAGGACCCATTTGGGTTGAAAGTTGTGTGCCAAAAGCAGACTATATACCGAACATGATGTTCACTCAATACCTCTATTGCAAATTATAACACCCAAAAGGAGAGAGAATATAAGGGAATGCCCTGCGGCAGAGGCAGGGTGGGGTGTTGAGGGATAGCATGGAGGTGGTGGGAGAGATACTGGGAACATTGGTGGAGGATGGGCACTGATGGAGGGATGGGTAAACAATCACTGTGAGACTGAATTGCAAACACAAAAGTTCATAAGTTTGTAACTGTACCTCATGGTGATTCACTAACAAAAAATTAAAAAAAAATCACACAAGCTGAAGATGGAGAACTCGATGGAGCTTATAAGGAAAACCAGTAATTGTCTTGCTTTTCTGAACCTAGGGATATCAGATACACTGAGAATTTAGCAACACCTTGTCATCTGAACCTGCTTTGACTGAGATATACAACCTCTTACTTGGAGCTCTTGATGATGTTGCCTTGAAAGTGGATTTATGATTGAATGGAATCTTGAGAAGTGGATGAAAGATGTGCATACAAAACTATGCACTTATGAAGTCATAAATATTTATTTGACGGCATGAAGAGTTAACGTTAGAACTCCTTCTCCTCTCTGCCCAAGCTTCATGCTTGGTCCAGTCTGACTCCCAGGTGCATTGTCCCTTGAAGTCCACACTGTTTTCCATTGATCATTTCTCAAGGCCCATGACTGGCTTGTTGCTCTTTCTCTGCAATCTGTCATTGTAGATTTCTCTACCTGTCACTCAGACTTCCTATCTCCAAGCTTTCCTCAGTTCTCAGACCATGCCTATGTGCGCCTGGGTGGGAAAACTGCTGTCCTTTATGTAGTCTACTCTGGTGCATGCCTAGGATGAAAGAGTCTTAGCTGGAAACTTCTATTGATGGATTCACACTTTCCAGCCCCAATCTCCCTATTATCTGTTTTGACTGAAAATCTTCTCAAATGGTTGAAAAAAAATCATTAAATCAACTATATTACCTGCCACCAGTGAGATTCCTTTCATACCCTTCCTAACAACTGAATTTCCAATTAGTCTTTATTTTATCTTCTTTTTTTTTCTCTTATGTCAAAGAATTAGACACAACTCCTTAAACAAACTGATCTAGTTCAGACCTAGAGACTGGTTCTATAAAATAATCAGTGTAACAACTCTGAATTACTGCACTTCTCAGAAAGTTTCAAAGACAGGATTGTAAATAAGCAAAACATTTGCTTCTATGGAGGAGCCTTGAGAGTAGAACTTCATATGAATGAAGTCAGACCAAGAAAAAATACGAATTTAATTCAAGTTAAAAACCAGGAAATATTTCTTGTTAGGGCTAACATCTCAACTATGCAAGTCTATTTTAATTGGTTGCACATAAAGTGGAATAATTTCTAAAAAATCCTGTGGCTTTCTGCCCACCTGATCCTTTCCTAACGGTCAAAGGATAGAAACTTAATCAGAAATCTTTATTCATAGGCCCATCTGAAGTGTGCCTCAGGGCACCTGACTCAGGGTGAATTTATGATCTCTATGAAGCCCACCAGGCTGGGGCAATAGATAGCGAAGCGGGTAGGGCATTTGCCTTGCAAGCAGCTAACCCCGGTTCGATTCCACCCTCCCACTCAGAGAATTTGGCATGCTACCTAGGGTATTCTGCCTGCATGGCAGAGCCTGGCAAGCTACCCATTGCATATTCAATATGCCAAAAACAGTAACAAGAAGTCTCAGAATGGAGACGTTACTGGTGCCCACTTGAGCAAATCAATGAACAACATGATGACAGTGCTTTATTTATTTATTTATTTATTTATTTATTTATTTATTGCTTATGGAGGGGTCACACCCAGAGTTGCACAGGGGCTACTTCTAGCTCGTGCACTCAGGAATTACTCCTGGTGGTGCTCGGGGACTATATGGGATGCTGGGAATCGAACCAGGGTTGGCCACGCGCAAGGCAAATGGCCTACCTGCTGTGCTATCACTCCAGCCCCTGATATTTTAATTGGTTGCACATAAAGTGGAATAATTTCTAAAAAATCCTGTGGCTTTCTGCCCACCTGATCCTTTCCTAACGGTCAATTATCTATTCTGTTCTGCTTTATTATTCTTTCCTGGGTGCATTGTTGCAAACACTTAACATTCTGACACCTAAATGATGTTAGCTAAGGCCATGTCTCATCCTGAGTCTTTTTTTTTTTGTTAAGGCAATAAACGACTGCCCCCCTCCCCACCCTAGCCCCCTTATCCCCACTCCACAGTGATTCCACTGAAGAAAAAAAGGCCAGATCCGAGGCATCACTGAGAGTAGAATCCAGACGAACTAGCACAGTAAGAGAACATCTTATATAAAATAGCTTTTCCCTAAGATGGAATTCTCAGGAAGAGATAAAGCGATATTCCAGCAAGAAAAAGTCAGTTTTTAATTTTAATTTTGATATTTCATATTGCTATTGGACTGTAGCAATATCACAGCAGGTAGGACATTTGCCTTGCATGTGAAGCTGACCCGGGTTCGATTCCTCCGTCCCCTCTCAGAGAGCTCGGCAAGCTACTGAGAGTATCTCGCCCACACGGCAGAGCCTGGCAAGCTACCATGGCCTATTCCATATGCCAAAAACAGTAACAAGTCTCACAATGGAGATGTTACTGGTGCCCACTCGAGCAAATCGATGAGCAATGGGATGACAGTGATACAATGATACAGTGAATTACACACTCCGGCTGGAGTGATAGCACAGTGGGTAGGACATTTGCCTTGCACGCAGCCAACCCAGGTTCAATTCCTCCATCCCTCTTGGAGAGCCCAGCAAACTACTGAGAATATCTCTCCCACGCAGCAGAGCCTGGCAAGCTCCCCGTAGCATATTTGAGATGCCAAAAACAGTAACAAGAAGTCTCACAATGGAGCCCACTCAAGCAAATCGATGAACAATGGGGCGACAGTTCTACAGTGCTACAGTACAGTTTTTAATAATATAAAGCATGTGACTGCAGACCTGCCACATCAATCCCTCCTCTAGTGTTCCAGGATACTGCCACCGTGATCTCACTGTCTCTTTCCCTCGCCCCAAGTCTCCTTGGTTGCCAGTTCTGTCAATCATGTCTCAGTGGGGTATTTGCTGTGGCAATTGTCTAATTCCCTTTTGTTGTTGCTGTTGTATTTTGCTCCACAAATGCACAAGATCATATAGTATTTATCTTTTATTTCTGACTCACTTATCTTTATAAAAATTTATTATGTTTTATCAATGAATCACTATGAAGGTACAGTTACAGATTTACATATTTTCATGCTTGTGTTTCAGTTATACAATGCTCAAGTACCCATCCCTCCACCAGTGCCCATTCGCCACCACCGATGATTTCAGTAACCCTCCCACCCCCCACACCCATCCTACTCCCCCCACCCCACCCTGCCTCTGGCAGGGCATTCCCTTTTGTTCTCTCTCTCCTTTTGGGTGTTGTGGTTAGCAATAGTCACTTATCTATTAATTTCTGACTCACTTCACTGCATTGACTCAAGACTAATTTCCATATAAAAGGAAGGAAGAACCAACAATGGAAATTGAAGCTAGCACAATGATCAATATAAAACAAGGACAATTGTACTTAACCTTCAGCTGCTGCTGCTGCTCCTCCTCTTTTATTTTACTCTTCTCTGAACTCCTCCTCTCTTCATTTTCCTCATGCAAAATTATGCCTATACTCCTCCAATATCTTTTCTATTTCATGATGTAAGACAAGTCTTGCATTTGGTATACTATGTAGAAAAATGAATTCTATACATGCTTTTGACTTGCTAAATATCTATTCTATACAAGTGCCCCCCCAAAATATTATATATAGAAATGAAAATATAGTAATCAAGTAGAACCTAAGAATATTTTTTATAAAAGTTTATATGAAATCATACATTTTTCGAAAACTAATGTATGCATGTAACTATGAATCAGGTAGTGTCTATTTCATTTCAGAATTTGTTTTGTCTTGGATTTGTCTTCAAATTATTGATGAATTTTAGGAGAAGGATGAAATATTTATAGTAGTGGGTTTTTTTATAGAATTAATACATTAATTTCAGAATCATTTAATAAATTTTTATTCATTACAAAGGGCTGGAGGGATAGCATATCAGGTAGGGCATTGGCCTTGCACAAGGCCCACCTGGGTTCGATTCCTCTGCCCCTCTCAGAGAACCCGGCAAGCTGCTGAGAGTATCTAGCCCACACAGCAGAGCCTGGCAAGCTCCCCGTGGTGTATTCAATATGCCAAAAACAGTAACAACAAGTCTCACATTGGAGACGTTACTGGTGCCCGCTGGAGCGAATCAATGAGCAAAGGGATGACAGTGATGCAGTGATACAAAGAGATAATCCAAAAATAAATTTAGTTACCATGATAAGGACAATTCAATTTTCATTATTTTAAGGGACATTTGAAGAAGTATATCTGATTTCCATATAGATGGACAGGTTTCTATAAAGATTCATATCACTGAATTTAAATATAAGGTATTACTTTCCTTACTTTTAGTTTAGTTGCTATAAGACTATATAGCATAAGACTATAAGACCTTACTCATTGTAATCTCTGAATTCTCAGAAAGGTAAATAATTGTGTCTGAATTTGAATCTAAAGAAAAGGGAAACTACAGCTACAACGGTTTTGCTACAACAAACATATTTTTTAATTTCCTTTTACAAACTGTTCAGATTTAGATTTCTAACCAAAGAAAACTCGTTGACTACAGTCAGGACAAGGTGTTTGTTACAGAAATTTCTCTCTCTGAAAAATTGTGTAGATCTGTTCTATGAAGAACTTGGAGAAAGTCTAGGTATAAATGTTTTCTTTAGTGTTGTTTACTCCTACTGTAAAACAAAAGAGAAAATAATTTCTCATCTAGTTTCCTTGTTATAAAACTATTTTTTGAAGCTTGAAATATTATCTTGTAGCATTTCTTAGACAAATAATCAAAGATCCTAATTTAGATCTCAGCGTTCTATCCATAGATTATCTTGTTTTAGATAAATCCTTTTAATTCTGTGTTCTAGTTTCTTCATTCTTAATCCTATGGCTCCCATAAGTGCACTAACCCTGTCTACTTAGAAGAATTAATATCAGCCAAATAAATATTTGTGTGAAGGGCATTGGGCATATACAGGAAGCTAAAATAACTTAATTTTCTCAATTTAGAAATTTTGCTTATCAGTAAACAAAATGCTTTTGATGTCTCTGGAGAGACAGTACAAGGGGAAGAAACTTACTTTGCACACTGACGACCACTGTGAATCCCTGACATTGCATAGGGTTCCCTGAGCATTGCCAAGAATGATCTCTGGCAATTACTCCTTGTAATTGCCTGGTAAATCCACAGACCAGGAGTAAGTCCTGAGTAATACTGACTGCCCCCTCACTGTATCACTGTATCACTGTATCATTGTCATCCCATTGCTCATTGATTTATTCGAGTGGGCACCAGTAATGTCTCCATTGTGAGACTTGTTACTGTTTTTGGCATATCGAATACACCACAGGGAGCTTACCTGGCTCTGCCATGTGGGTGGGATACTCTCCGTAGCTTGCCAGGCTCTCTGAGAGGGACAGAGGAATCGAACCCGGGTTGGCCACGTGCAAGGCAAATGCCCTACCCTCTGTGCTATAGATCCAGCCCAACTGCCACCTCAATAAAAAACAAACAAACAAACAAATAAATAAGGGGAATAAAAAGAAAAACTGTTCTAGAATGGGCTTGGGAGATAGATCAAAGATGTAGAGTGAGTGCTTTGCATTACGGAGCCCAGATTCTACTGAAGAACCACTAGTGCCCCAAGCATCGCAGGACTTGACCCCAAAACATTATTTAACTGTAAATAGTTAAACAGTAGCTGTTTAAATCAAAAGAACTTTTGTTGTTCATTAAATTTAAGTCAGAAGGCAGAAAAACTGGCTTTGGTTCAGTGGACTTAGTAAAGGTCACTGACTTTCTTTCTCTTCTAAATTATTTTTAGCATGTGGGTTCTCTCACAAATACATGCTATCACTTTTTTCCCTGTTCACAGAATGGCAATTTAAACCCCAGAAACCATCATACACATGTTCACGGCTGAGAATGGAGCTTGGCTAGGGGAAGACAACCAGCAATTTCCTTCTTTACCAGTTATTTAAGAAGTATCTAACCTGGAAATTTCCCTATTAGATTTCTTTTCAATGTCATGGACCAGCGCTTAGTTATATGATCATCTTTGTAGTAAGAGATTACTTTATATTATGGATATAAGGCAAGACTGAGAAATATAAAGGGGGTGAAGTATAATGTCTTCTTCATCTGAAACACATACACACGTGTGTGTGTGTGTGTGTGTGTGTGTGTGTGTGTGCGCGCGCGCATGCATGCATGCATCAGTACATCTTCTTAACCACAAACTAATTCTGAAGCCGGAGTGATAGCACAGCGGGTAGGGTGTTTGTCTTGCATGAGGCCTACCCAGGTTCAATCCCCAGCATCCCATCTGGTCCCCCAAGCACCGCTAAGAGTAATTCCTGAGTACAGAGATAGGAGTAACTCCTGAGCATCGCTGGGTGTAACCCCAAAAGCAAGCAAACAAACAAACAAACAAAAAACAAATTCTTATTGGTTGATATGTCAGGGCAACTCAGATGTATCAAAGTGTCTACAAATTATTGTCAATGAATGAAATGACTGGTGAATAACAAACACCCTCAATCTACCTTTTTCCTAAAAGCAAGATTTCTTTTGACCCTCTTCATCTCTGTATCCTATGGTACATAAAACAAGTATCCTGAGCTTCCTGCCCTACAAAGTGAAGGAAAACCACCTTTATTCTCAGACACAAGGATAGATTGCCAGATATTAAAAGATCTACTTAGGACCAGAGAGAGATAGTATGAGGGTCAGGGCACATATTAAATCCGAGCATCACATGCTCTGGATCACGCATGGGGTTGTAAACCTTGGGGTTATAGGACCCGAGCAGGGCTGTATCCTAAGACTGTATCGTTCATGTCAAAGCAGGTTGGTGGGGAATCACCAGGAAAGGATTACTAGACAACTGAGCACTGTGTCAGAGTTCCCCATCTCTCATCTTCCCACCCCCAAAAAAACCCTGTAGTTACCTTCCTAAATTTAGAGTAAAAATAAAGCTTTCAAGAATATCTATGTTCTCTCTTCTCTATATAGATGGATTGTCTCCTGTCCAAAGCCTGCTTAGAATGACTTGTGTGGATTATAGTGAACTCGTATGGACCATCTATGTGTACAAGAGTAGCGTTTGCCCTTTCTCTTGGTGATCTCTGTCACATCAATTAGCAAAATAATCCAGTCAAGGGAAACAAAGGTGAGTGTGAGACCTTTCTAAAAATTTTCATGCATTGTGTATTCTATACTTGGTATTATTCTTTCACATTTTTACATAGTTCTATTTTTGAGTGTGGTAAAATGAGAAACACAAACTTTAGGTGTTTTTGTTGTTGTTGTTGTTGTTGTTTAAACAGCTGTAGTTGATACAGGCCCCTAAGTATCATTTAGTGATAAAAAATATAAATTTATTTTTACTTTTTTTTTTTTTTGGTCAAAGCATCAGGCCTCATCTTGTTAAATAACTGATTCTTATCAACACATCTTTGACCGTTTTACAACCAGGCTTCTATCTTCTCTTTGGAAGAAAAACTGGTTCCTACCTATCTTACATTTTTTTTTATTATTAGAAACAGATTGGCCTGATTTTTCTATTCAGAGACCAAAAGGTCACTTTATAAAATCATGTCCTTTATCCTTTTATCTATAAATAAAAGTGACTCCATACTCATTCTTCTCTAAAGAAGTTTGGTCTGAATCCTTACTCTGAGTCATAGCAAAATGGTGGTAACCATTTTCTTCCTATCTTTTGACCTTTCTAAATAAATTCCATTTCCAGGCATTCTACTACATATAATATGCTCATTAAACTATTATCTGCATTGTCAATAAATAAAGCCAATAGTAATAGTAAAAATAATACAACTTAAATACAAACAGAAAACCTGGTCCGTATCCATCATTGAAACCAAAGGAGTGAGTGCCTTCCTGCCCTCATTTTGTCCTTCAGAACCTGTAAGAAGCAGAATAAGTATCCAGATGTACATGTCTGTGAAACATGTTAACTGTCTCAGAAGGAACTGTAAAAGTAGGGTTGTGGGAACTGGAATGGAAACCACAGGAATAATAATTAGTTTCTGCAACCCCATAGAAGCCTCTGGTGTATTTGATTAACCTTGAGAGGTTTTCGGAAATGTCTCTAGAATAATAAAACAAAAACACATTGGCCAAGTTCAACCTTGCATACTGAATCCAAGTAACTAATTTTCTCCTTTGTCAGGTACAAAACATCTGCACATGTGTGTATATGTATGTGGGGGGAGTTGAGAGAGGATGGGATTGGAATAAAAAGAAAAAAATCTCTTTTCCATTATTTTACAAAAGCACTAAATTACGCTTTTCTTATGAAGGAATTAAAGTCCACATCTCAGGGATAATCAGAAGCAAGATCTCCTGATATGTGTCACAGAAACCTACTCCCAGTTCTTCAAACAAAGGAAAAGATCAAGTCCATTAAGAGAAACTCCTTTGCTTCTTTCTTGGTATTGTTTTCACCCCTTCAGCTGTTCCTTTTTCACAGTGGAAGTCTATAAATAATAGTGACATTTTTTTAGAATTTCACCTAAGTCTATTTTATAGGAACTACATTAAAGAATGTATCGAATATATTTTTGAGGGAATAGCATTAAAAAAATTTATTCCATAAATATATGGATACACGCAGCACCTTGGCTATGCAATGGAGAATGTTGAGTGGATCAAATAGAGGCAAGTAAAAGGGGTTCCAATTCCCAGTGTAACTCTGGTGGAAGAAGTTTACTTAGTAAAGCAGGGCGCCCAAGAAAGGTGACCTGCCTTAAAGGCAGTGATAGCCTGACAGTAAAAGTGAAGGAAGATGACAGATGCTGCGAATGACATCAGAGCTGAAAGGCTTTCCGAAGGCAGAGAGAGAGTGTGTCTAAAATAAATGTGATGCTTGATGGGTTTGATATTCACTGGAAACCTCTGGGAAAACATTTCAAGCAGTAAGCTTTCCAAACCTTTTTCTTGGTAAAATAAAGAGTGGGAATGTGTCACCTAAAACTCAACCAACTCGCTTCCCTTGGCAGCGAAGTCAATCTTTATTCATAGAATGGGCATGCTCCTGAACCTTAGCAATTTATGTTTCTTTTATTCTCAGAACACATGTCAGCCGACCAAGTCTCAGTTCCCGTGCTTGACATATTTCAGTGCTATCTTGTAAAATAAAACATTCTTTCTCTCCATGTGCGCTGAGATTTCCGGTGGGAGTTCTCACATCACAAACCTCTTGGTCAAATCTCACTACAGTGCCCACAGCCCAGAGTTTTTATTTATGTGATGCACATTTAACACCAATGGAGCATGTGATCATCTATAATTGTAACAAAGCCCAAGGCAAATACTACGCAAAATACTAAATCATTGGAAGAATTCAATTGGTAGAAATGCAACATTTTCCACCTGAATTACACTGGGAATTGGAAGGGAAGGAAAACCAGGGAAGCAAGTTGGTTGGGGTTTAGGGGACACGTTTGCACTCTTTATTTTAACGAATAAAAAGGTCTGGAAAGCATATTGTTTGAAAAGTATTCCCAGAGGTTTCCAATGAATATAATAATAAATTAATTCCAGGTAGGTGCATTGCATCAGCAAACATTTTTTTAATAAAATTTTCAAAATGACAAAATTAAAAAATATTTCAAGTGAAAATATATTAAAATATATAAATATAAAATATAAATATAAAATGCATATAATTAAATATGGCATTGAAAATTCATGTCAGAATTTTGCAAATATATTAACAAAAACATAAACATGAACAAAGTAGAACTGTAATATATAGATTTTTTAATATGAAAACTGAAAAGTATTAGCTACTGTAGTCACATTTTCAAAGAATTCTCTTCATTGATCAGGTTATTGTTAAAATAAGATAAATTATTTTCCCTAGGCTTTTACTTAATTTAAGGCCTTTGGAGTAATTGTGGCAACATATAAAATAAAATATTGATATATAATTACTCAAATAACTTAATTTTAATTTTTGTAATTTTGTAAACAGAATATGTTCCTTTTACCTCAGTAGTACAGGTTAGAGGATACTTATAAGCTTTTGCTCTCCTAAAAATCAAGTAATAATTTACAATACAAGGAAATATAGGACTGGAGTGATAGCACAGCAGGTAGGGCATTTGCCTTGTACACGGCTGACCCAGGTTCGATTCCCTCATCCCTCTCGGAGAGACCCATAAGCTACCGACAGTATCCTGCCTGCACGGCAGAGCCTAACAAGCTCCCCGTGGCATATTCAATATGCCAAAAGCAGTAACAATGCGTCTCAATGGAGACATTACTGGTGCCTGCTCGAGCAAAATCAATGAACAATGGGACAACAGTGCTACATGGAAAAACAAACAACAGTAATCATGAAATGGCATTGTTCTTACTTCTGAACATCACTTTTTTGTAACTCAGATAAATAGTCTCTAAAAATGGTCCCTGTTCAGAATCACACCTTCTCTTGACCATCCTTGTAATCAGCAGAATGTGGTCAGAGCTATGTTGTGTGACCCTTATGGTTGATAATAGGAAACCAAGACTTTTATCTGTGCTTATTAGAGCACTTGCTTTGAGAAAGTCGCCATTATAGATGCTTATCTCATCTACTACATTTTAATATTAGATCTGTGTGAGTTTTATTACACATGACATTGAGTTGGTATAGTTTGCAAGTAGTAATAAAAAAATCAATTTAAAACAAATATTCCCACAGAAAACGATTCTGTGAAGAGGTCCAAACAGGCCATGTTGAAGCCACATGATGAGTAACAGATAATAAGCTCCCATATCAGGTAAAACTCAACCTTGTGAATAAAAGGTTGCCATTATCATGTCATGGATATCCATCCTTGTTAGGACTTAAAAATGTGGAAACTGTTGTGAGTCAAACAGATTCTGTATTGTCCAAATTGTCATACTGAGAATTCAAAGTGAAAAATCTACAGCCTTTATTGTAATTATGTACTAAGACAAAAGCAAGAGCATATATGTTGATGGTTACCAAAGATGGTTGCCTGTACTGCTTTCTGTCTGAAGTCTCTACTCAGCTGGTGTAAAGAAAATTAGATAAAATAACTCTTCCAACAGAGTCTAAAACAAACTCTCCAAGCTCAGATCATTTACTTGCACATTCCTATAAATCTCTTCAGTGCCCTGACCCTGTTTGGCCTGAGTCACTACAACTGTTCTCATAAACCCTCTCTTAATTATAGCGTGGCATTATTTTTCAGATGAACAAAGATAAATCTTGCTACCGTTGAAGTTTCTCTACATCTACTTGAAAAATCTGAATCCAATTCAGATGTTTTTAAACAATCTGTGATAAATTGTAAGCAACTAAGGTGTGTTTTTATATAGCAATGGTGAGTAGCAAATACATCTTTCCTATTGAAGAATTTACATTATGTTCATGCAGTTTCCCTTTCAAATCTGGATTCTTATTTTTTCCCTCTAGGTTTTCCTCATATTTGGAAGATCGAAAATGTCTACCTGTTGGTTACTAAATACCTTGCATAAATGTATTTTAAAAATCTTACTTGTGATCACTATTAACACAATAATTGGCATTTCTATGACAAAACAAACAATGACATATTTCTTAATTTCATTGTGATATAATGTAATTATGACTGTGTTTATTGCATGTAATGCAAACTAATTCTAGGAAATGGCAACAAAAAAGGGAATGGAAACACTGTATATTCTACTACTAAGAACAATTTTCCAGAACAATTTAAAAATATTCTTTTATACAGAATATTTTGATGGTTTACTTGAGATTCACAAGTTCATATTTATATCAGCCATCTCTTCATTTAAAAAATATTAAGAAAAAAATGACCTTATGCTTATCTCAAATGTTAATGTCACATTTAATTACACAGATAAGAAGCTGTATCTGATTTTATGTTTAATATTAAAAATTCTTATCTGAGTAATGGTGATAAGAAAAATAGCATGTTTCTTTTCTAGTGACTGTATTATGAACATTTAATTTGAGACCAACTTTTTCTAAATCCTGCTTCACCCTTGCCCATCCGTGATCCTGGGGAATAGAAAAAAGGCCTAAACTCTATGGGGTATGGTCATTTTTATATTTAAGTAATATAGGAAAATGTAGTATTTGCAACAAGAAAGCAAAAAGAATATCTTGAAGGAGCACATAACAGGTTGTTGAAGCTACAGAAAATTATCAGAATTTGCCCCCTTGGGCCCCATATTCTATATATTTGAGTCCTATCACTTAGTTGTCATTTCTTAAAAATAGGTATCATCTTGGGGCTGGAGCAATAGTCAAGCAGGTAGGGAGTTTGCCTTGCACGTGGCCGACCCGGGTTCAATTCCCAGCATCCCATATGGTCCCTGAGCACCGCCAGGAGTAATTCCTGAGTGCATAAATCCAGGAGTAACCCCTGTGCATTACCGGGTGTGACCCAAAAAGCAAAAAAAAAAAAAAAAAATGCTATCATCTTAAAGAAAATTACTTATTTGTACTATATTCATAATAATAATAAATTATTACAAGGAAACAAATATTGGGTTTGAAATGTAACTTGTGTTACAGATTAGAATGCAATTTTCACCTTCCACATTAGGCCATCCTAACATAAATCAAAGTAGCATACTGATTATTTCCAGGTAAAAAAGTAACTGATGAATAATAAAATAACTTTTTTTCTCCTAAAAAAAACAAACCCTTTTTTTCTGACCCTCTGTCTCCCTGTTTCCCCTGGAAACAGACAGCAAATTTCCATGTGGAAGTCACCCTTGCCACAGAAATGGAGACACCCTTATCTTCAGAGACAGAGAAATAAAATCTCTGTTCTGTCATCTCCGATTTATTGCTGCTCTAAAAGCTAAACAGACGGTTTCAATGATTCACTATGTTTCATAGCTTATGAACCACCATGTTGATAAAAGTGCATTCGTGTTTTATTTTATTTATTTTTTTGTCTCTTGGTGATCTTTCTCGTATCAAATTATTATTTCAAACCACTAAAGAACCAAAGGAGGTGAGGGGGAAGGCCCTGATAATTTCTCCTATGATACAGTGCTGAGACAGGAGGTGGTGAAATAGGAAGCAGGTCTCTTTTGTGGCAACATATTAAGTCAAAAGCATGATCTCAGGCTACATGGAAAGAGAAAGGCTGACTCCTCTTAGCCTTGCCCCATTTCAGCAGACAGGGCCTTGAATGATATCTACCAGTTCCACAATACTCCGTTCTTGCCTCTGATAGCATGTTATGTCACAACTGGCTGCAGAGTCAAGTCCTAACCCCTCTTCTATCTGTATTTTAAGCCCACGATCACTGTCAGTGTCACTGTCATCCCGTTGTTGTTCGTCAATTTACTGGAGTGATCACCAGTAACGTCTCTATTCCTCCCAGCCCTGAGATTTTAGCAGCCTTTCCTTACTCATCTTTCCCAATGATTGGAGGCTCATTCAGGGTCAGGGGAATGAGACCTATAGTTACAGTTTTTGGCATATCGAATATACCACAGGTAGCTTGCCAGGCTCTGCCCTTGCTGGTGAGATATTCTCGGTAGCTTGCCGCCAGGGTCTCCAAGAGGTATATATATATATATTGCTCTCTATGACTTGTTGCCTACTGTCTGAACTCCATCAAATATGGTGTGGTAATTATGGAAAATAGGTAGGAAGTGTCTTATAATGTGTCCAGAAAGCGGCCTGGCACGTGGCGGCGGTTGGGTAGTGGAAGTCAGCTGCCAGGGCTTGGTCCCTTGGGGTGGGGAGGGTTCTCACCTGCCCCTCTCTGGGATTCCCCAAGTGAAAACAGCCTGGCACAGAGCCCCTAGTAGAAAAATCTGGTATTGGGACTGGACGATCGTAAAGCAGGTACAGCATTTGCCTTGCATATGGCTGACCTGGGATCAATTCCCAGCATCCCATACAGGACCCTGAGCACCGCCAAGGAGTAATTTCTGAGTGCAAAGGCAGGAATAGTTCATGTGCATTGCCAGCTGTGACCCAAAGAGCAAAAAAAGCAAAAAAATAAGTTTGCATTGCCTTCTTGACCCTCACTCCTGACTGGAGGAATTATATGTTTCAATGTAATGCAGGATTTTATTGTCAAGTGTGGTTCTTTTCATTCCCAATAATAAAATTATCTAAAAGGATTTTTCACTCGATAGTTTAGGAAACTTCTCTGTCATCTACCAAGGAGCCATACCATTTAGGTAGAATGCATTCTAGTACCAAGCTTTTAATTTATACTCATTATGCTAAGTAAAATGAAAGAAATCTCCCCACTTTGTCTCAACACAGTGAGAAACTGCTCACACTAACTTCAAGAAAAATAACAACCAGAAAGTATCTGCTTGAGCTCATGAGCTACGTGTGACCACGAGGCCGAGCACCTGTCTCCCACACCTCCCTCTTGGGATTTGTCCTTTCATGCTTTCCTATCGAATGCTGGAATGTGCGAAGGGGCTCTCTCTACCCTTAGAGAAGCTAGAGCTTTCTCTAGAGCATGTTACTCTCCACTTCCTCCCATTTTCTCCCCTTCAAAAATCTTAAAATAAAATCTGTTTCACTTCAAAAATAAATAAAGAAAGAAGGAACAGCAGCAACAAAAAAAGGAATGTGTGCTAGGCACCTGAATTATAATTGAGATTAAACGTTTATGTGGAAGAAATGGGCTGGAGCAATAGCACAGTGGGTAGGGTGTTTGTCTTGCACGCGGCCAATCTGGGTTCAAGCTACCGAGAGTATCTCACCCGCAGAGCCTGGCAAGCTACTCGTGGCATATTCCATATGTCAAAAACAGTAAGAAGTCTTACAATAGAGACATTACTGGTAACCGCTCCAGCCAAGGGAATGACAATGATACAATGATACAGTGATGTGGAAGAAAAGGCTTGGCACTTAATTCACATATTTAATACTTGACATGCAGGGTAAAATTGAGTAAAAGGCCTTTAATCAGAACTAGCACATAATATCACATGCTGAAGTTCTTGTCATAATTTTTTTGGGAAAAGGAAGGAGAGAAGGTTTTGTATAAAATATATTCCTGGTGATACATTTATTTAAATATATTTGCTAGCATTACTATTTTTAACCTCTCAATGTAGGTTAAAGCTGTATATTTTCTCACTCTTAAATGGCTGTTAAATGATTCTGACTTAGATATCAAGGATAACAATTTTAGAATACAGAACAAAAATGTTTCTGTCAGTTGCTCACTGAATATTAATGTGTATGCTTATTACTAGATTGCATGATTAAAACAACAGACTTCAATAACTAACAAAGGCACAAAAATTATGCTCATATGTCTTCTGGTAAAAAATTATGCTTTTTTTAATACAAAGAATATGTTCCTGTATTTATAGCTAGACTGAGAAATAAAATTCCCCTACAAATAGCATTATACATTTGAAAAACAGTACTTGAAGTCAAAATAGGAAACAAATATTTAGAATATTTTGTTATATTTCACAGCTAAAATACCTCATACACAGCTAAAATACCTCACAGCTTAAAAATACTTCTCAGCTAAAATACCTCATAAAATACAGCTAAAATACCTCATAATATTTAAGAAGGAAGATTTTCACCAACCATCCTTAAGTTGTTTTAATTTTATGTGATAAAGAGGCAAACAAAAAATCTGTTGAAATATTTTTTAAAAACACCAGATTTTTGCACACATTTTAATATATTAGCATGAAATAGGAATCTCCAAAAAAGCACACATTAAAAATAGTCATTTGACAAAAAAATATGTTGTGTACATCTGCTTGTGTGTTCATATGTGTGTATTCAAATTTTGTTATCACATAAAAGAAATAGTTTTCTAACTTTATCGCTTGAAAAAATATACTGACTGTACTTATTAGAGTACTTAGTGTTTCATATGCACACAAGTGGCCATAACATCAAAGTACCTGGGTAAAATCAGTAGCTTTTGCAATACATAATTTACAAAGAGACATTGAAATGTCTATTTTAAAAAATTTTTATTTTGTAATCTAGTGTCAATAGAAATTCTGATTCACTAAGCATTGAGAGGGCCTGAGAAAATTGTATTTTTAATAAACATTTGAGGTATATATAACACAAAAATGAGATTGTCAGACTTCTTCGTCAAGACTCTGAACGAACGGTTTGAGGGTCTTTGGGTTCCGAGGCAGCAGACGCCATTGGGCTACACTAGCACGCGACAGGGACAAATGGATATGTTAGTGGCTCCTGCTCAAGCAAATCAATGAGCAACAGGATATAAGTGATACAAGTGATCACACAAAACTGAATGTATCTTGGAGAAACTCTGACCTAGGGATCAGAGAAGTAGTAGAGTGAATAAAGAACTTGCATTGCACTTGCCAATTTATAATTAAATCCCCAGAACCCTTTATGGTTCCCAGAATCCCTCCAGGACTGATCCCTGAGTGCAGTGCAAGAAATAAACCCTGGATACAGCTAGATATGGCTGAAAAAATGAAGCAAAAATATATTGATCTAATGTTTCATTTCTAACAACAAAAATGTTGTTTCGTATTTGATTGGTATGTGCAGGTGTATATATATATATTTCACAGCCGTATATACAGATGCAGTTTACATTATACTGTTTAGTTCAAGGTAAAGCAGCCTCCTCTTCCTCATTTATTTTCTTCAATTTCTCTATCATTATTGAGGAGCAATAGAGAACCAGTAGGCTAGTACATTTTATCGGTCAGTTTGCCTGATTAAACTAATTGCATCTTGGTTTGCATTTTGACTGCATTCTAGGAAGCCTCTTATGAAAACAAACACTTTGAAAAGGCATGAAAGTACACTCCTAAGACATCCAGTTCTGTGTCAGCTAATGTTTCCTAGGAAACATTACTAAATCTTTACTAAAAAGAAAATATCTTCATTTTAAGACAGGTAGTCCCACATAACCATAATGATATCTTTTTTTTTTTGGGGGGGGGTCACACCCAGCAATGCACAGGGGTTAGTCCTGGCTCTACACTCAGGAATTACTCCTGGCGGTGCTCAGGGGACCATATGGGATTCTGGGATTCGAACCCGGGTTGGCCGCATGGAAGGCAAACGCCCTACCCGCTGTGCTATAGCTCCAGCCCCACCATAATGATATCTTAACCTGGCTCATTTATCTGAAATTTTGGCCTCTGAGATTGGGGAGAAGTGTAAAGCACTAAATTTTTCTGTCATTTGTCATTTCCTAGATTCACTTACTCCTTTTATACATGTCCTCTCCCTCCCCTAAATATTAGAGAAGCTGAATAATCACTGGGAAAGTTTTTGCAGAATTCAACTACCCACTCAATTATACCTACACTATATAAGTTGAGTTTATGAGTAATAGTAATGATGGTCCAAACCATATGAAGCATAATTCATGTTTTCCAGTTTGAAGAGAAAGAAAAACTAGATTTAATGTATTACATACACAAAAGCTACAAATATAATCAGAGACATATCACTGTCTCTGGACAGACATATAACTGGAAGGATTGGTGGGCCCAGAAACAGGTCAGGAATTTGAGCTATTATGAACTATTCAAAATAATTAACTACCATTCAGATATTAGTTTGTGCTCTGGAATCACAGAAGGCAAGAGAGAGGAAATAGAGATATGATCATTGTTTCCCTATTTGACAACTCACAACTCTGCAATACTGTTATTGTTAGGGTTTTATGAAAACAGCATTACAAAACCACACCCTCTACCTCATGTCTTTCCCCAAATCCATTGTGTCAGAGTCCCCCAACACATACGCCCCACACCTACTTCAACAGCATCCTTTCCCCACTGCCATCTACCCCCCCACCACACACACACACACACACACACACACACACACACACACACACACTCAATGATCTGGTAAAACCAGTTCAGCAGACCAGGTTTTTAGATTCTGTTGTTTGGGGCCTTTTGTTTTTTCCCTCCAATGCTTCTTTATATCTGACACAGGAGTGTCTAGTTTGTATCTGTCGTTTCAGATGAATTCACGTAGAAAAAATTTACTTGCTATCATTTCATCACTTTTGATGTGTTTTCTACCATGATAAAATTCTTATTCATCTTGCCGACTGGTTCAGCCCTTCTGGAAAACAGTATGGACGACTCTCAAAAAACTTGAGGTTGAGCTCCCATTTGACCCAGCAATACCACTGCTGGGAATATATCCCAGAAAAGCCAAAAAGTATAGTCGAAGTGACATATGCACTTATATGTTCACCGCAGCACTGTTTACAATAGCCAGAATCTGGAAAAAACCCGAGTGCCCTAGAACAGATGACTGGTTGAAGAAACTCTGGTACATATATACAATGGAATACTATGCAGCTGTTAGAAAAAATGAGGTCATGACGTTTGCATATAAGTGGATCTACATGGAAAGTATCATGCTAAGTGAAATGAGTCAGAAAGAGAGAGACAGACATAGAAAGATTGCACTCATCTGTGGAATATAGAATAATAGACTATAAGACGAACACCCAAGAATAGTAGAAATAAGTACCAGGAGGTTGTCACCATGGCTTGGAGACTGTTCTCTCATTCTGGGCAACTCAGAGAAGGGAACAGCAAGTAAAATGTGGTTGTTGGTCATGTGGGGGAAAGATGATGCGGGCCAAATATAGACTAGAGACTGAACGCAATGGCCACTCAACACCTTTATTGCAAACCACAACACCTAACCAGAGAGAGAGAACAAAAGGGAATTCCCTGCCATAGTGGCAGGGTGGGGTGGGGGGAGACGGGACTGGGAAGGGGGGGTGGGATGTTGGGTTTACTGGTGGTGGAGAATGGGCACTGGTGAAGGGATGGGCTATCAAACTCTGTAAGGGAGAAACATGAGCACAAAAATGTATAAATCTGTAACTGTACCCTCACGTTGACTCACTAATTAAAAATAAACTATAAAAAAAAATTCTTATTCATCTTTATTTTGAGTACTATCATGCTTCTTTTTGACTGCATAAGGTATGGATAGATGGGAGCAATAGCACAGTGGTTAGGGCGTTTGCCTTGCACGCAGCCAACCTGGGTTCGATTCCTCCATCCCTCTCAGAGAGCCCGGCAAGCTACCGAGAGGATCCCGCCCCGATGGCAGAGCCTGGCAAGCTTCCCGTGGCATATTCAATATGCCAAAAACAGTAATGACAGGTCTCACAGTGGAGACATTACTGGTGCCCCCTCAAGCGAAAGATGAGCAACGGGAGGGCAGTGCTCGCAGTGCTCAAGGAAGAAAAAGGGGGAACAGTCTAAGAATGAACCAATTTTTTACTCTATACCCCATTCGTCTTCATCATTTCAGAAAATATAATAGGTTCATGTTTGCCCTTACTTTCTTCCACCTAGTTTCATTATAATTTCATTATTTTAACTCCAGTATGTATTATTGTTTATTCCACCATCGAAGTGAATCCGTAAGTATATGTGCATCAGTTTACTTTCAGTTTCTAAGTAATGCCTGCCACACAGGAAACTTTCAATAAATGTGTGTTGGCAGACTTGCTAACATCTCAATGTTTTGCAAGTTTATGTAATAATGAATATATCCCTGTAGTCTAGTAATGTGTGAAAGTCTGGTGTGAATAATCCTTTATCATGAATTATACATTTCAGTTCAGAAATATTTCCTTGTAATTCAAGGCAAGCAACAAGAATAATTATTTGAGGGTTTTAAGCTCCTGGATCCCTACAGTGAGTTTGTTTTACAATATTCTCTTCACTTAAAAGAATTTTGGCTTTCCCTTCTCAAATATTTCAACAACATGTGTTACTCCATTAAAACAAAACTCAAATCCAAAACCCCCCAAAGAAACTTCTTTATGCAAAGATACATTATGTGAAGGTAGAATAGATTTTAATGTGCTCTATTTTTCTACTACTGATTTTAGCTGAATTTATTATAGCTCAAACTAATGAAGTATTCTATAAAAACACCTGCATAATTTTATACTGGATTAAAATTAAATTTTGAAAAGGAGTTTAAAGGATGGCAAAATCATGGGGTCAATCTATTGTTATCAATAGAAAAGGAACGCCAGACCTAAACAGAGGAAATAAGTTATGACTTTATATAAATTTCTCAGAGGATAACTTCTTGAAAAAGAGCTCACATCCTGCTCACATCCTGGTTATATTTATTTATTTTGTTAAACAATGGAAAGAATATAATTAAATATTAACATTTTCATTCCTCTAATCCAGACAGTTAAAAAGTACACAAGTTTCATTCTTCTGGCTGAAAACTTGTGGGTCTTTTCAGAACGGGGCAGTTAGCTTTCCCCCCACCTCCAGACTGCCAGAAATCCCAGACCTCACACCTACATCTGCAGTTTCTGCCACAGATATGACCCAGTTTCACAGCTTTACGACTAATTTCAGGAAAGATGTCAAGCCAAGCCAATAAAACTCATAAGTACAAAAAATCTGGGACCTCCTTGGGAGGGGAGCAGGCTGAGAATTGACCACGAAACACCTCCAAATTCCATAATACTGACAGTTTAGTAGAAGCACAGCGAATTAAATGAGAAAGCAGCAGAGAAGCCCACTAAGCTTAATTTTTTTTGGGGGGGGTCACACCTGGCAATGCTCAGGGGTTACTCCTGGCTTTGCACTCAGGAATCACCCCTGGTGGTGCTCAGGGGACCATATGGGATGCTGGGCATCGAACCCGGGTTGGCCGCGTGCAAGGCAAATGCCCTACCCGCTGTGCTATCGCTCCAGCCCCTCCATTAAGCTTAGTAAGTGAAAATAATAACACAAAGTGCTCAACTAGCATCAAACAGCTCAACGAATAATCAGATGATGACTTTAATAGCACCATGATGATATAGTATTCCAAGAATTCAACCAAACTCAGTGGGCAATTGCAAGGCAAGAACCTTAACTCCTTAACTCTTATAATTAAAGAGATAGAGACAGAGAGACAGAGACAGAGATAGAGACAGAGACAGAGACAAAGACAGAGACAGAAAGAGGTACCTGCCATAGAGGCAGGTTGTGGTGGGGGAGGGGAGGAGGGAAGGAAACTGGGGATATTGTGGTGGGAAATGGACACTGGTGGAGAAATGAGTGTTGGAAGTTTATATTACTGAGACCTAATCATAAACTCCTCTGTAACTGGTATCACACAGTGATTCAATTAAGGAAAAAATATTTTTTAATTTTTTAAACGCAGTAGTTCATTTTTTTCACTGTTTTTAATGTATGCCATAGTCCCTTGCATGAGATAATATCTCATTGTTTCATTGATTGCATTTATCTGATAACATATTTTGAACTGATGATGAATGTATCTTCAAATGCCTGTTATCGAGCCTGCTCCGCGGCCCTGAGCACCCCGGGATTCCCTCCCCTCCGGACTGCCGGCCGAGTGGCCGGCACGCCGACCCCAAGCGCCGCCGCCGTCCTGTCTTCCGGCAAAGGTCTGTGATGCTCCCTAGACCCGCCCTTCCGGACCCAGCCTGCTCCACGGCCCTGAGCACCCCGGGCTTCCCTCCCCTCCGGACTGCCGGCCGAGTGGCCGGCACGCCACTCCCAGCACGTTGACCACTGTCGGGTTGTGGGAAAGGGGCGTGGCCTAACCACCAGGGGGCGTGGCCTAAGAATAGTGGGCGTGGCCTCTTTTCCAGCGGCCGCGGCTAACGCGGCGGCAAGTAGTTTCCCCAACATCCTATACAAGACTAACATCCTAGCTATTCGCAAGCAGTAGGACAATAAAACACAAGACTTCACATAAGAACTGAAGGAAACATCTCAGTAAGAGACCAGGTTCTACAAACGGCAAGTAAAAAGCCAACCACTATTAACTGAGCCTATCCACAATCCTTTTTCGCAACAAAAGGAAACAGGGACACTCATCATCAAGAGCCCTTTTTCATATCACCACAAACAACATGAAGAAACAGCGAAAATCCCCATTGCAACCAGAGGACGATCAAAGGAGTCCGGAAACCTCAATGGGCGCCTCCTACAAACTTGACCTCTCTGAGAAAGAATTCAGACTTGAAATCCTCAACATGTTCAATCAACTCAATGCAAAGATGGACAACTTCAAGGAAGACCTGGCGGAAACAATACAACAGACAGCCGACAAAATACGGGAAGAAATGAGAGCAGAAATAAAAAACCTTCAAAAAGAAATGAAGGATTCCGTACATGAAATCAAAAACTCTCTGACTGCCCTCAACAATAGGATGACTGCAGCCGAAGACAGAATCAGTATGCTTGAAGATGAGCTGCAAGAGGCCTACAGGCAACATGAAACCTTGGCAAGAGACCTCAAAATAGCTCTAACCAGAATCAGAGTCCTAGGGGATGAATTCAAGAGGAACAACATTAGAATCATTGGACTACCAGAACCACAGGGAACCAACCCCAACGAAAAAGACACAGTCAAACAAATCATTGCGGAAAACTTCCCACAGCTGGACAATGCCAGCATCCAGATTCAAGGCGCCCGGAGAGTGCCAGCTAAAAGAGATCCTAACAGAAAAACCCCAAGACATATCATAGTTACAATGATGGACATCGTTCAGAGAGACACAATACTGCAAGCAGCAAGGTCCAAGAAGGAAATCGCATACAAAGGAGCACCCCTGAGGCTCAGGGCAGATCTATCAGAGGAAACCCTCCAAGCTCGAAGGCAATGGTGGGATATAGTGAAAAAACTCAATGAAATCAACGCTTCACCAAGAATACTTTATCCGGCTAAACTCTCATTCAAACTAGAAGGAATCATACACTACTTTGGGGATAAACAACAGCTCAGGAACTTCATAGACTCAAAACCAAACCTAAAAGAAGCATTAAAGGGGCTATTGTAAGACAAGAACAACCTCTATAAGCACAACAAACCCTTGCACAAAGACGGCACAAAATCCCATAACAATAATCTCCCTTAATGTCAATGGTCTGAATTCACCAATTAAGAGACACAGACTGGCAAAATGGATTCAGAGACTCAACCCAACCTTCTGTTGCCTGCAAGAAACACATCTGAATAGCCAGAACAAACACAGACTCAAAGTCAAAGGATGGAAAACAATCCTGCAAGCAAACAACTCCCTCAAGAAAGCCGGAGTGGCTTTACTAGTATCGGACAACATAGACTTCAGGTTGAAAAAGATTAGAAGGGATAGTGAAGGCCACTTTTTATTAATCAAAGGATGTGTACATCAGGAAGAAATCACACTCCTAAATGTCTACGCACCCAATGAGGGACCAGCTAAATACCTACAACAGCTGCTAAGAGACCTCGAGAAGGACATCTCGAGCAACACAATAGTAGTTGGAGACTTCAACACCGCACTGTCTCCTCTGGACAGATCTAGAAGATTAAAACTCACCAATGAAATACTGGCTTTGAAGGAAGAAATAGAAGAGAGAGGGCTAATAGATCTATACAGGGTTTTATATCCCCAAAAAAAGGAATGCACATTCTTTTCCAGTGCACATGGAACATTTTCCAGAATAGACCATGCGCTGGGCCACACAACATACCTCAACAGAATCAACAAGATAGACATTGTACCAGCTATCTTTTCAGACCATGATGCACTGAAGATAAAACTTAACTGTGGACAGATGCAGAAAACCAAATCAAACACCTGGAAATTAAATAGCTCGATATTGAACAATGAGTGGGTCAGGAAGGAAATCAAGGAAGAAATCAAAAGGTACCTAGAAACAAATGAGAATGAAGACACGAGCTACCAGAACCTGTGGGACGCAGCTAAAGCCGTTTTAAGGGGAAAATTTATAGCTCTGCAAGCATATCTCAGGAAGGAAGAAAGGGCCCACATAAATAACTTGACTTCACAGCTCAAGACCTTAGAAAAGGACCAACAAAAGGAGCCAAAACCAGGCAGAAGGAAAGAGATAATAAAACTTAGAGCAGAAATTAATGACATGGAAACCCAAAAGACAATCCGGAAGATCAATGAAACCAAGAGCTGGTTCTTCGAGAAAATAAACAAGATTGATAAACCACTAGCAAGACTCACAAAGAAAGAGAGAGAGAGAACCCTTATAAGCCGAATCAGAAATGAAAAGGGGGACATCACAACAGAAACCAATGAAATTCAAAAGATCATCAGAGACTACTTTGAAAATCTCTATGCCACGAAACAAGAGAATCTAGAAGAAATAGATAAATTCCTCGACTCCTATAATCTCCCAAGGCTGAACCAAGAAGACCTGGAGTACCTGAATAGTCCAATTAACATCAAGGAAATTGAAATGGTAATCAAAAGTCTCCCCAAAAACAAAAGCCCAGGTCCAGACGGATTCACTAGTGAGTTCTTCCAAAAATTTAAAGAGGACCTTTTGCCAGTCCTTCTCAAGCTCTTCCAGGAAATTGAAGAAACAGAAACCCTCCCTAACAGTTTCTATGAGGCTCATATCTCCCTAATACCAAAAGCAAACAAAGACACCACAAAAAAGGAAAACTACAGGCCAATATCCCTGATGAACACAGATGCAAAAATTCTCAACAAAATATTAGCAAATAGAATTCAACAACTCATCAAAAAGATCATACACCACGACCAAGTGGGATTCATCCCGGGGATGCAAGGATGGTTTAACATCCGGAAATCAATCAACATAATCCACCATATCAACAAAAGAAAAGATAAAAATCATATAATCATATCAATAGATGCAGAGCAAGCATTTGACAAGATCCAGCATCCATTTATGATGAAAACACTAGCCAAAATAGGTATAGAAGGGACCTTCCTCAATATAGTCAAAGCCATTTATCACAAGCCTATGGCAAGCATTGTCCTCAATGGGGAAAAACTAAGAGCCTTCCCTCTGAGAACAGGGACGAGACAAGGATGCCCACTCTCTCCACTTCTGTTCAATATAGTACTGGAAGTACTTGCAATAGCGATTAGGCAAGAAAAAGACATTAAGGGCATTCAGGTAGGAAAGGAAGAAATCAAGCTCTCACTATTCGCAGATGATATGATACTATACTTAGAGAACCCTAAAACCTCTACCAAGAAACTCCTAGAAACAATAGACTCGTACAGTAAAGTTGCAGGCTATAGAATCAATACCCAAAAGTCCATGGCTTTCCTATATGCAAATAATGAGAGAGAAGAAAGTGACCTGAGAAAAGCAATCCCATTCACAATTGCGCCTCAAAAAATCAAATACCTCGGAATCAGCTTAACAAAGGAGGTAAAGGACTTGTATAATGAAAACTATAAAACACTACTTCAGGAAATAAAAGAGGACACGAGGAAATGGAAAGACATCCCAAGCTCATGGATTGGAAGAATTAATATTGTCAAAATGGCAATTCTCCCCAAAGCATTGTACAAATTCAATGCGATCCCTATAGGGATACCCTTGACATTCTTCAAAGAAATGGAGCAAGCGCTCCTGAAATTCATATGGAACAATAAGCCCCCACGAATAGCTAAAGCAATCCTTGGGAAAAAGAAAATGGGAGGTATCAACCTCCCCAACTTCCAACTCTACTACAAAGCGGTAGTCATTAAAACAGCATGGTACTGGAACAAAGGCAGAGCGGCAGACCAATGGAACAGGGTTGAATACTCTGACATACACCCCCAAATATATGATCATCTAATCTTTGATAAGGGAGCAAGAAATGTGAAGTGGAGCAAAGAAAGCATGTTTAACAAATTGTGCTGGCAAAACTGGACGGCTACATGCAAAAAAATGGGCTTAGACCTCCATCTATCACCATGTACAAAAATCAGATCAAACTGGATTAAAGACCTCAACATCAGACCAGAATCCCTAAGGTACATTGAAGATAAGGTCGGCAAAACCCTCCACGACATTGAAGCCAAAGGTATCTTCAAAGCTGACACGCCACTGGCTAAGCTAGTGAAAACAAAGATAAATAAATGGGACTATCTCAAACTAAGAAGCTTCTGCAACTCAAAAGAAACAGTGACCAAAATACAAAGACAGTCTACAGAATGGGAAAGGATATTTATGCAGTACCCATCCGATAAAGGGTTGATAACAAGGATATACAATGCACTGGTTGAACTCCATAAGAAGAAAACTGCCAACCCGATCAAAAAATGGGCTGATGAAATGAACAGAAACTTTTCCAAAGAAGAAATCCGAATGGCTAAGAGACACATGAGAAAATGTTCAACATCACTAATCATCAGGGAAATGCAAATCAAAACAACAATGAGATATCATCTCACACCACAGAGACTGGCCCACATCCCCAAAAACAAAAGCAACTGGTGTTGGCGTGGATGTGGGGAGAAAGGGACTCTCCTTCACCGCTGGTTCAGCCCTTTTGGAAAACAATATGGACGATTCTCAAAAAGTTAGAAATTGAGCTCCCATTTGACCCAGCAATACCGCTCCTGGGAATATATCCCGGAGAGGCAAAAAGGTATAGTAGAGATGACATCTGCATTTCCATGTTCATTGCCGCTCTGTTCACAATAGCCACAATATGGAAAAAACCAGAGTGCCCGAAAACAGATGATTGGCTAAAGAAACTCTGGTATATTTACACAATGGAATACTATGTAGCTGTCAGGAAACATGAAGTCATGAAATTTGCTTACAAGTGGATCAACATGGAAAGTATCATGTTGAGTGAAATGAGTCAGAAAGAAAGAGACAGACATAGAAAGATTGCACTCATATGTGGAATATAATGTAACTGTGAAGTACAAGTTGGCAACGATGAAACTTCTGGCAGATATCTCTCTGGACTTAGTTACTAAAATACTAAATTACAGAAACCCAAAACTGAGAGGCCGCTAAGTGTGGTCACTCGACCTCATACTTCTTCATCCTCAGCAATGGAAAACAAATTATCTAATGCTTCCTTTTCAGCAGGTCTGACTTTAGGGGAGAGACTCTCCAAACAACAATAGTGAGTTTTGTTGACATATTGTATGCAATCAAAGTGAAAGTAAAGTGAAATTTATTAGTTACACAGGCGGGGGGGGCTTAGGGGGGGCTAGGGGCGTGGGGGGGTTTGGGTGTGAGGGGGCGGGGTGGAGCTATGCTGGGATTCTTGGTGGAATATGAGCACTGGTGAAGGGATGGGCATTCGAGCATTGTATAACTGAGATTTAAACCTGAAAACTTTGTAACTTTGTAACTTCCCACAATAAAAAATTAAAAAAAAAAAAGAAGAAATCCTACACAGATTGTTCTATTTGTGAATAGAAATATCAATGAGAGTTTTATGGAATGGGTTTTTAAGTATATTTTATTTTATACTATTTGAAAAGGGCTATGGACATATACACATATATACATATATGTATATTTATGCAATTTTATTAAATGATTTGACAATTCAATTATATTCACTTCAGTATTGTCTTGTTATAAGATAACATGAATAGCTCAATTGGTCAAATAAAACACTATTCCTAAATATAATTTTTATAAAAATGAAAAAAAAAATGCCTGTTATCTTCCAGGAAGTATCTGTCCAGTTCTAGTTTAGAAGGTTGATCTTTGTTACTAAATTCTATGACAACTTTATATATATCTCACGTGTTAGCATTTTGTCAGATTTATTTTATGTGAAGAATTCCTCTTGTTTTGTAGGGTATATTAGGATTATCATTGCTTCTTCCATAGTACAGAAACTTCTTAGTACAATGTAATCTATCAATTTTTGCTTCTGCTTTGTTGGGTTCAAATCATGAAAGACTCTTTGTGGCCCAGATCATGGAGAGTTCTAACTACATTTTTGCTAATGTATTTTATGAAAATAGGTCTAATACTGAGGTACTTCGTTTTGAAAATATTTTTTGCACAGTGTAAGATGTAGCACTTTCGCACTGTCGTCCCATTGTTCATCAATTTGCTCCAGCGGGCACCAGTAATGTCTCCAGTGTGAGACTTGTTGTTACTGTTTTTGGCATACCGAATATGCCATGGGGAGCTTGCCAGGCTCTAGAGTGCAGATGGGATACTCTCAGTAGCTTGCTGGGCTCTCCGAGAGGGAAGGATAAATAGAACCCAAGTCGGCCGCATGCAAGACAAATGCCCTCTCTGCTGTGCTATTGCTCCTGTCCCACAGTGTAAGTAACAGGACTAATTTTAGTTTCTTACGTGTGGCTACTGAGTCTTTCCTACACCATGTGTAAAAGAGGCATGGCTTTGTCCATCTGACATACCTAGGTAATTTGTCATTAACCGTTCCCATACAGCTGGAGTTTACATCTAGGCATTCAGTTTTATACACTTGCTCTGAGTCTTTTATTCCATCACCATTTAGCTTTACTTCACAGTATAGTTTGAAGTTGGGGGTGTACTGCTTCACATCTTCTTTTCCTTGGATTTATTTATGCTACCTGAGGAGTTTTGTGGTTACATACAAACTTTAGTCGTGTTTGTTCCGTGCCCATGAAGAATGCTATTAGATACTTAATAAAGATTGCACTGAATCTGTATAATGCCTTTGTTGGTATGATCATTGTAACAGTTAATTCTTCCGATCCATGAACATAAAATAGTTTGTCATTGCCTTGTGTCCTCTTGGAATTCTTTTAATAGTTATTTATCATTAGTGTGTTGAGCTTTTTCCCCCCTTTGTTAATTTGATGCTTACGTACTTGATGCTTTTGGACACAATTTAAAATGTTTTAATTTTATTTTCTCTTTATTCACTGTCAGTCTCTGCATCTTTTGCATCATTCACAGTCACTTGGAACCAAGTCTAAGGCCAGAGGGAAGAGTATTTGATAAAGGAACAATCTTTCTGTATGACTGACTAGTGTTTATACTTACATAAAATATTAATACACCTGTGATAGTCTTTAAAACCAAATCTGTGTGCTTATCTTTGAACTTTCTATAAGTAATGTGAGCAATAATACCCATTAAAGAATAAGAGAAAGAGAAAATACAGCTTAATGGTTGTGGGAACAGAATTCCTAGTCTTTTAAAATTGTTTAACAGTTGCTAGACTAGTTTTCACAGTGTCACTGAAGTCATACCCAAAGTATTACTACTTGTAATTTTTGGGAAAAAAATATATGTGCATTGAGTATTCCAAGACTTTCAAGATCACAGTTAAAGAACTGGCACAGGAGGCATAAACATGTAAATCATTTATTTATTTTTATTTTTTTTTAATTTGTTTATTTTTAATGACTGAGTCACAGTGAGGGTACAGTTACTGATTCACACATTTGTGTGCTTGTTTCTCCCTCATGCAATGTTCGAGAGCCCATCCTTCCACCAGTGTCCATTCTCCATCACCAATGAACCCAGTATCCCTCCCACCCCCCAATCCCATCCCCTCACCCCACCCCACCTCTGTGGCAGGGCATTCCAGTTTGTTCTCTCTCTCTCCTTTTGGGTGTTGTGGTTTGCAGTAGGGTTATAGAGTGGCCATCATGTTCAGTCTCTAGTCTACTTTCAGCACGCATCTCCCTCCCCGAGTGAGATTGCCAATCACATTTTACTTGGTGTTCCCTTCTCTATCTGGGATGACTTTCCCCCAGCGTGTGAGGCCAGCCTCCAAGCTATGGAGCCAACCTCCTGGTATTATATACCACTATTCTTGGGTATTAGTCTCCTACTGTTATTTTATATTCCACAGATGAGTGCAAACTTTCTATGTCTGTCCCTCTCTTTCTGGCTCATTTCACTTAGCATGATACTTTCCATGTTGATTGACTTTGTAAGGCATGAAAATCTTTAGGCTCTCAGAGACACAGAAGAATCTCAAAACTGAGCTGCTCGCTGCAGAGATCCCTCCAGACTTTGTGCCAGGATGATTTCACTGGGGTGCCTCAGATGGGAACTGGTGTTGTCCCTCCAGTGAACCCCTAGGAGCCCTAGTGGATGCCATTTTCCCGAACCCATTGAAGCCCACGTACTTGGGATTAGTGGTGGCAAACTCCTATCTTATGGGATAGGGGATGGGCTACCCCTTCCCATCTTCTGCCAATGTGGAACCCTGGATGTCAAGCCCGGAGCTGCCTCAGGTTACTATTTAGGCTCATTAATGGCCATGATCCAGAGACACACAAAAGAATCTCAGAATCTAGCAGCTTGCTGTAGAGATTTCTCCATGCCTTAATAATTATCTAAAATTTTAGATTTGTAGGAATTTGCTATGTTATTCATAGCAGGCAATATAAATAAATGTTCTAGCGTCTAGGCAGGTTTGAGTGGGGGTCAGAAATTCAAAATAATGGTGGTGAGAAGTTGTGATGGTGGTGGGACTGGTGTCAAAATACTGAAATCCATCATTGTTAACAATTTTATGAAAAAAAATATTTAGGCTCTAAAATAACTTCTCTTAGGGTCAGGGAGATAGCTGCAGTGATGTGAGAGGTTTTTAATTAAATCTCCAAAACTGTGTGGGCCCAAAGGGACCACTTCTTGTTATTTGAATGAACTCTGACCACTATGGGGACCACTGTATCATCCATCCAAGCTCTGGACTCCTTCCCGCTGGTCTGAGAATTGCCATCACTGGCCGTAGGTCCCCAAAGTTCTGCTATTTAAAAATAAAACAAAACAAAAATCATTTTCATGAAAAACCTATTATGCTTAGTGCTTTTTTATTATGTTTTTAATTTTTTTTTTTTTTTTGCTTTTTGGGTCACACCCAGTGATGCACTGGGGTTACTCCTGGCTCATGCTCTTAGGAATTACTCCTGGTAGTGCTCCAGAGATCATATGGGATGCTGGGATTCGAACTCGGGTTGGCCATGTGCCAGGCAAATGTCCTACCCCCTGTGCTATTGCTCCAGCCCCTATGTTTATTGTTTAAATTTATGTCTAGTATATAAAGAAACTTGAATGTTTAAAGGAGAATAATTATCAAAATATATAAATTCAGTAAATACCTTCATGATATATAAATTCAGTATCACAGCTTCACAAAAGCTTTTCTAAAGTGTGTACCATCCTAATCCCTTAATATTTCTAAGACTGAATCTAAAGTAGAGATCTTTAATTCATTTTCTCTCATTAAACACACACTAATTGTGAGCCTTGTATGTTACAGACACCCTACTGAATTCTGAAGATGAATTCATTTCAAAGGTGTTAGTCCCTGAAAGCTGCCACAAAATTTAGAGTCCATTGATTAATTCAGATTCATTAGGAAATATCTTTGAAGCTGTAAAGACAGTTCAATAGGAATAGCATATGCTTGCATGTAGGAGGCCGAGTTCTATCCTTAGCACGGCAGGGTCTCCTAAGAACCACCTGCAGTAACCACCAAATACAGAGCCAAGTAGCTTCTGAATGCCACTATTCACCTTCCAACAAATATTAGTACTCCTACTACATGTCAAATATAGTAGGAATAAAATGGCTTAAAAATAAATATGATTCTGGTCCTTTGCATTACATTCTAATATTTTAAAAAGTGAGAGAGAAAGAAAGGAAGGAAGGAAGGAAGAAAGAAAGAAAGAAAGAAAGAAGGAAAGGAGAGAGAAAGAAAGAGAGAAACAAAGAAAGAGAAAGAAAGAAACAAAGAGAGAAAGAAATAGAGAAGGAAAGAGAGAAAGAAATAGAGAAAGAAAGAGAAAAAGAAAGAAAGAGAGAAAAAAGAGAAAAAGAAAGAAAGAAAGATAAAAAGAAAGAAAGAAAGAAAGAAAGAAAGAAAGAAAGAAAGAAAGAAAGAAAGAAAGAAAGAAAGAAAGAAAGAAAGAAAGAAATGTAGAAAGAATGGTAGTCAGTAGACAATAAAAACAATAAATACGTTTCTGAGAGCATATTTTTAAGAATATAAGTAGAACATTGAAAAAGACAACAATGATCCCTTAAGCATATGATCAGAAATGATTTCTGTAAAGTCTCAACATTTACTTCAATCCCAGAGACAAGAAATAGAAAATCATAGAAAGAACATGAATGTTTGAGGTTTCTGCTACTGTCTACCTGCATATACAGAATTTGACTTCTCCCATTGACAGGATTGAAATCGCCTAGATACCTGGAAGGTATATACCAACCAAACATTCCAACTAATAACTTGGAGTCCCTCTGAACACACCTGAAAGTTTATAGCAGAGGTGGCATATGGACTCCATCACATCAGCATGAATTTTGTGAAAGTGGAATTATAGAACCTATGGAACATTTTCTACTATTTGGGAAATCAATCAACCATGACTATATTAACACAGCTCAACAATACCTCTGCAAACATAAATTTCGATGAATTGCCCTGCTGATGCCAAGTGAGTAATATAACCTGACAGCAGAGAAACTTTCATTAGGACTCACTCAGACTCTGTTCAAAGTGCCACTATTTTTGGACTGTTTTAATTGGTGTCTTTTCCTTAAATTTAATCATAACTGTAAGTTAAATAGCTTTTAGTGAATTTTTCAACACTTCTACTAAATTATCAATTCTGAGTATGATATTGAGAACTCACTGGAATCAGTTTGTGTCAGAAGATAATTTGAAGTGGTCTCTTCCTTCCAATTTCATGTTATTTTATAATTATACTGTTATTACACTTGACATTAGAAATTTTGGGCATATGTAGAAGTCTAGAGGATTGTGCCCTCAAACTATTCAGTATTTATTTTTGAAAATACTAGGTCTGGGCACTATGACCAAAAAAAAAAAGGGGGGGGATAAAGGATTAAGAACAAACTTTACTTTTAATGTTTTATTTCTTGTCGATCACAAAATGCTTACCAGGAAGGAGCAAAAGGAAAATAAGGCTGACTTATAGGATGCTTTTATTGTACTCAGTTTGAAATGAGGTGGAGGAGGGCAAAAATAGTCTTGGTTTGTTATCACTAATAAATGGTACTTTAAGAGAAAGATTAACCTAAAGAATTTTAATTGGAGACTTAAGTGAATCAATGTAGTGATTGTAAGCCTACTTTTCATGCTACATTAACTTCACAAAAGGTAAAATTCACATTATAACCCCTTTTTGTGATGGAAGAAGCAAAGGAACAAAAAACTGGAGCCACTGGAGAGATAAGCAGCAATTAGGAAGCTTCCTTTGCCATGTTTCCAATCTGGGTTCCATCCCCAGAATCTCATATAGTCACTCACGAAGCACCAGGAATGATCACTGAGTGCAGTACTGAGAACCACTGAGTGTGACCCAACCCTCCCACCCCCAGACCCCCTCCTTACACACACAATGCCTACAAAGCAACAATAAATGAACACAAAATCAAGTCTCTAGAAATAGCAACCAACTTACAATACTATGTTCTTACAACCATCTTACAATACTATGTTCTTACAACCAACTTGCAATACTATGTTCTTACAACCAACTTACAATACTTTGTTCTCTTACTTCTCTGAGTATTTCTGAAATGCGTTCTTCTGATACTGACCACCTTAGAGATTAGCGTCTAATTAGGAAAGGGAGGGAAAGGAATGCAAGTTCTTTTCTTACCCACTTAACTGGTTAACTTGGTCACCTTCCTTTCTTCCCAAAGCCTCAGGATAAGAAGTATGTAAACTCTTTCAGTTATAAGAAGGTATATCATTTGTGATTTAGAATTTCCCTGCATTTTAGACTTCCTGGTACCTATATGTATATGCTACTTATTTGATTATTTTTTGTTTGCCAATTGTTGCAACCAATGGTTCACAAATATACCTCTATTATAACTGTTAATGTGTGGAAATATTGCATTACTAGAATATTAAAATGCATCATATTAGGAGCGATAGCACAGCAGGTAGGGCATTTGCCTTGCATGCAGCCAACCGAGGTTTGATTCCTCCTTCCCTCTCAGAGAGGGGTTTTGGGGTTCTTGGGGTAGGGAGGTGGACACAGGTAATGGGTGTAGCATTTGAATTATGAGCTTGAGAAGCAATCATTAACAGTATTGTAAACACAAGGTATCAATCAATAAAAATTAAATAAAACAAAATATCTGATGAGCTAAAGAATAAAAAAATCCATCTACTTAATTTTTAAATTTAATATTATATATTAAATGTCCATTGAAATATATATGAATGAGAATTTTCAACATCATTTGGTTTGATTAAATTACAAATTTGCTGTGGTCTCAAAAATTTTTATGTAACTCTTTCATTTATTTTTTAGCCTCTTTTGATGATCATAAATAAGTTCTATTATTTATTTATATAGAAATCTTATTCAGTGCCAGAGTGATAGGACAGCAGGTAGGGTACTTGCTTGGTAGGCAACCAATGTGGGTTTGATCCAGATATTTCATATAATCTTTCCAACCCATTCAGGAGTAATTCCTGAAAGCAGAGCAATACTTCCTGAACATCACTGGGTATGCTCCATATACCCCAAATCACCACTTAAAAAATAAATCTTATTTACCGTGTGCCAAAGTTCAGTCTATGTTGACTTACTTTGAGTTTTTAGAGGATTTTTTTTATTAGTCAATCACCTTGAGGTATGGTTATAAAATTATGAACTTCCGTGTTTGCATTTCAGTCATACAGTGATTGTTTATCCATTCCTCCACCAGTGCCCATCTCCTCCACCAATGTTCCCAGTATCCTCCCATACCCCCACCACATCCCCCGCCACCCCACCCCACCTCTGTGGCAGGGTATTCCCTTTTGTTCTCTCTCTTTTGGGTGTTGTGGTTTGTAATAGAGGTATTGGGTGGTCATCCTGTTTGGTCTATAGTCTACTTTTGGCATGCATCTCCTACCCCGAGCGGTCACTCCTAGTACCCTTTACTTGGTGGTCCCTTCTCTATCTGAGCTGCCTTTTCCCCCAGTATGCGAGACTGTTTCTAGGCTATGGAATAACACTTCTAGTACTTACATCTACTGTTCTTGGGTGTTAGTCTCCCATTCTGTTACTTTATATTCCACAAATGAGTGCAATCTTTCTATGTCTGTCCCTTTTCCGACTCATCTCACTTAACATATTACTTTCCATGTTGACCCAACTCTATGGACATTTCCTTCATCTTTTCTAACAGCTGCATAGTATTGCATTGTGTAGATGTGCCAGAGTTTCTTTAACCAGTCATCTGTTCTTGGGAACACGGGTGTTTTCCAGAATTTGGCTATGTAAACAGTGCAGCAATGAACATATAAGTGCAGGTGTCATTTCTACTATACTTTTTTGCCTCTCCAGGATATATTCCCAGGAGTGGTATTGCTAGGTGAAATCGGAGCTCATTTTCTAATTTTTTGAGAATCATTCGTATTATTTTCCAAAAGGGCTGAACCAGTCGGCATTCCCACCAGCAGTGAAGGAGAGTCCCTTTCTCCTTACATTCATGCCAACACTGGTTGTTTTTGTTCTTTTGGATGTGGGCCAATCTCTGTGTTATGAGATGATATCTCATTGTTCTCATTGTTGTTTTGATCTGCATCTCCCTGATGACAAGTGAAGTAGAGCATTTTTTCATATGCCTTTTAGCCATTCATATTTATTCTTTGAGAAAATTTCTGTCCATTTCATTGCCCATTTTCTGGTAGGGTTGGATATTTTCTTCTTTTAGAGTTCAGCCGGTGCCTTGTATATCCTTGATATCAACCCCTAAGCAGATGGGTATTGGGTGAGTATCCTTTCCCATTCTGTAGGCTGTCTTTGTATTTTGGTCACTGTTTTTTTTTGAGGTACAGAAGCATCTAATTTTAAGATAGCCCCATTTGTTTATCTCTGTTTCAACTTGCTTGGTCCATGGCGTGTCATCTTTGAAGATACCTTTATCTTAAATGTTGTGGAGGGTTTTGCCAACATTGTCTTCAATGTACCTGATGGATTCTGGTCTTATGTTGAGGTCTTTAATCCATTTTGATCTTTAATCCATTTTGGACATTGTGTTAGGTAGGTATCTGAGTCCATTTTTTTTTTTTTGCATATAACTGTCCAGTTTTGCCAGCACCATTTGTTAAAAAGGCTTTCCTCACTCCAATTCACATTTCTTGCTCCTTTATCAAAGATTGTCACTGTCACTGTCACTGTCATCCCGTTGTTCATCAATTTGCCCTAGTGGGCACCAGTAACGTCTCCATTGTAAGACTTGTTGTTACTGTTTTTGGCATATCATATATGCCATGGGTAGCTTGCCAAAGAGTAGATGAACATATATTTGAGGGTGTGTGTCAGGATATTCAACCCTATTCCATTGGTCTGCATCTCTGCCTTTGTTCCAGTACCATGCTGTGTTAATTATTACTGCTTTGTATTAGAGTTTGAAGTTGAGGTTCTTTTATCCAAGAATTACTTTAGTTATTTGTGGGGGCTTATTGCTCCATATGAATTTCAGGAGTGTTTGCTCCATTTCTTTGAAGAATATCATGAGTATCCTTATAGGCATCACCTTGAATCTGTACAATGCTTTGGGGGAGTATTGCCATTTTAACAATGTTAATTCTGCCAATCCATGAACAGGGGATGTCTTTCCATTTCCTCATGTCCTCTTTTATTTCATGAAGTAGCTTTTTGTAGTTTTCTCTGCACAGGTCCTTTACCTCTTTAGTTAAGCTGATTCCATGTTACTTGATTTTCAGAGTTATGATTGTGAAAGAGATTGCTTTTTTCATGTCACTTTCTTCTCTCTCATTATTTGCGTATAGGAAAGCCATGGACTTTTGGGTAATGATTTTATAGTCTGCAACTTTATTGTACAAGTCTATTGTTTCTAGGACTTTCTTGCTAGAGGTTTTAGGGTTCTCTAAATATAGGATCATATCATCTGCTAATAGTGAGAGCTTGATTTCTTCCTTTCCTGCCTGAATGCCCTTAATATCTATTTCTTGCCTAACTGCTATTGCAAGTACTTCCAGTGCCATATTGAACAGAAATGGAGAGAGTGGACATCCTTGTCTCATCCCTGATCTTAGAGGGAAGGCTCTTAGTTTTTCCCAATTGAGGATGATGCTTGCCATAGGCTTGTAGTAGATGGCTTTGACTATACTGGAGAAAGTCCCTTCTATACCCATTTCGGCAAGAGTTTTCATCATAAACAGGTGCTGGATCTTGTCAAATGCTTTCTCTGCATCTATTGATATAATCGTATGGTTCTTATATTTTCTTTTGTTGATATGATGGATTATGTTGATTAATTTCCAAATGTTAAACTATCCCTGTATCCCCAGGATGAATCCCACCTGGTTGTGGTGTATGATCTTTTTGATGAGTTGTTGAATTCTATTTGCTAAGACTTTGTTGAGAATCTTTACATCTGGGTTCACCAGGGATATCGGCTGGTAGTTTTCTTTTTTGTGGTGTCTTGGTTTGCTTTTGGTATTAGGGAGATGTGAGCCTCATAGAAACTATTTGGGAGAGTTTCTCTTTCTTCAATTTCCAGGAAAAACTTGAGAAACCCAGGATTCTGGTTCTATTCTGCATCTATTTATGGTCATATAAATAGATGGAGAGAAAGCATTTGACAGAGGATGCACATGATGAATATGATGCATGTGATGTATATGATGTGTATAATGCATATGATGAAAACTCTTGCCAAAATGGGTATAGAAGGGACTTTCCGCCGCCCAGAGCTGTGGCATGAGAAACGGACCCTCTGCTCCTAAAGACTTTGATCGAGAGTTCTTCTAACCCATTTTGGCACCCAGAGCGGCTTCTTGTAGCAATGCATCTAGACTGTGAACTGAGCTAAAATATCAGAACTCAGAGTCTTCACTCTCAGCAATGAAAAGAAATTATTAAATGATGCCTTTTCAGCAGGCCTGATTGTTGGGGGAAAATTCCAAACAATAATAGTGAGTTCTCTATTGAAATATTGAATGTATTCAAAGTATAGAGAATAAAGGGAAGATCATTAGCTACTTAGGTGGGGGGGTAGGGGGTATACTGGGGTTCTTGGTGGTGGAACGTGCACTGGTGAAGGGATGGGGGTTTAATCAGTATATGAATGAGACTTAAACCTGAAAGCTTTGTAATTTTTTTCATGGTGATTCAATAAAATAAAAACTTAAAGAAAAAAAAAAGGGACTTTCCTAAGATGGATATACTAGCAAATTTTTCCAAACATTTAAAGAGGCCCTATTGCCAGCTCTCAAGTTTTTCCCCGAAATTGAAGAAATAAGAGGATCTTCTAAGGGCTATATACATAGATAAGCACAGTAAAGTTTAATTATTGGCTAAACTTTTCTAAATCTCACAGAATGTAACTTTATTACTTTGTTAATGTAATGAGTTTAGAGCTACTTTTATAAATGATTTTACAAATCAGCACTTCCATATTAAAGAACAAAATTCTTTGTGGTGCATTGTTTTAATGATTCTATAATGCAATGCATATTTCTAAAAGCACTTTTTATTTTTTAATTTGGACTGGTGTGATAGCACAGTGGTTAGGGCATTTGCCTTGCATGCAGCCAAACCGAGTTCTATTCCCAGCATCCCATATGGTTCCCAGGCACCACCAGGAGTAATCCCTGAGCATCGCTGGGTGTGACCCAAACAGAAAAAATATACATATGAGGGCTATATACATAGATAAGCACTGTAAAGTTTATTTATTGGCTATGCTTCTAAACCTCACAGAATGTAACTTTATTACTTTGTTAATGTAATGAGTTTAGAGCTACTTTTTAAAATGACTTTATAAGTCCACACTTCCTTATTAAAGAACAATATTCTTTGGGGCACATTATTTTTTAAATTTTTATTTATTTATTTTTTGCCACTTAATACCTCGGCAGAGCCTGGCAAGCTACCCGTAGCGTATTGGATATGCCCAAAACAGTAACAATAAGTCTCACAATGAGAGATTACTGGTGCCCGCTCAAGCAAATCGATAAGCAACAGGATGACAGTGATGACAGGGATTGAAAACCACAACACCCAAAAGGAGAGAAAGAACAAAAGGAAATGCCCAGGGGTGGGATGGGGTGGGGAGAATGGGATGTGGGGGTGGGAGGGAGGGATACTGGGATCATTGGTGGTGGAGAATGGGCACTGGTGGAGGGATGGGTACTTGAGCACTGCATGACTGAAACACAAGCATGAAAAGTTGTAAGTAACTGTAACTTACTGTAACTGTACCTCACGGTGACTCACTAATATATATATTTTTTGTGGCACAATATTTTAATGCTTCTATAATGCAATGTATATTTCTAAAAGCACTTTTTTTTTTAGACTGGAGCAATAGCACAGCAGGTAGGGCATTTGCCTTGCACGAGGTCTACATGGGTTCGATTCCTCTGTCCCTCTCGGAGAGCCCGGCAAGCTACCGAAAGTATTTCGCCAGCATGGCAGAGCCTGGCAAGCTTCCTGTGGTGTATTCTATATGCCAAAAACAGTAACACAATAACAACAAGTCTCACAATGGAGGTATTATTGGTGCCCACTCAAGCAAATTAATGAACAACGGGACAGCAGTGCTACAGTGCTACTTTTTATTTTTAATTATATAGCTATTATTTTTTTAATTCTGCATTCATCATGGGAAATCACAACACACAAAAATTCAAATGAAAGCACACTCACCATACAATTTTAACTGTGATAATCTACAATTAAACAGTATTGTCATATGTTTAATGTTAAGAGTAAAGGATTGAAAAAGTAATTATTGATGTTTCTTCTAGAGGGGCCATGTTTAACTGAGACATAAACTAAATTGCTTACACAAAGAGTTATTGACAGACAAAAAGTCTAGTATAAAGAATGAATGATTTTGACATATTCAAAAAACTTTAAAAATATCAATATAGTTGCAGCATGCTTAGTGAGGTAAAATTTTATATAAAATGATATATAGATTATTATCAAATTGCATAGGTCTTTCAGTTGAGAATTTGTATCACTTATATCACTTGTCAGCCCGTTGACCTTCGATTTGCTCGAGAGGGTACCAGTAACGTCTGCATTTGTCCCTGTCGTGTGCTAGTGTATCCCAATGATATCTGCTCACTCCAGGAAGAGGAAGAGCCTCAAACTGTTCATTCAGGGTTTTGAGGAAGAAGTCTGACCATCTCATTGGTGGGCAGCCACGTGGTCTTTTGACGTCCCGTGGAATCCAGTTGGTAACAGCTCTAGTCCAGCGGTCATCTCTTAATCGCATTACATGTCCGGCCCATCTGATTTTTGATGTCTTGGGAAACAAGACAGTGTCCCTATTTCTTGACCACCGATGGAGGTTGGAACTCCAGATTCCTTCTTTCACTTGAGTGAGACATAAGACACCATCAGGTGTCTTAATACCCATTTTCCATAATTCCCGCACCATATCTGATAGGGTTCAAATATGGTGTGAACCATGGGACACCTCTTCAGTTGAGAACACAAGAAATAATTCAAACTTTATTTGAATCATCAAAGGTATTAAGAGTTTTGAAGATAGTTATAACATAATATTATTTAGTTTTTTTTTAATGATACTATGTGTAGAAGAGATTAAGAAGATTGAGAGTGTAATCAAAAGCACCATAAGAGAAGACAAAGCATTAAAATGTGGTTACCTAGTTTGGAGGAGTAATAGATAAAGAAAACAAAGCCACATTCATGAAATAGTTTGGAGGAAAAAATTGAAGAAAGTTGTAAGTTTTGAGGGATAAGATGGTACCAGCTATAGAGGAAGGGATAAATAATCAGGATAAAACTCTTTGTGTAAAGAAGTGATTAATTCTTATATCATTAACTATGATGGGGAGAAAGAGTTTCTTAAGCTCAGATTTTTTTTTGATAGCTATGAGGTTTCTATGCGAATTCTTGATAGCAGTGAGGTTTCTATGAAAATTCTATTAAAAAAACAATTATAGCTCTCAAAGCTCGGTTACATATATCGTTTTGAAATTTTAGAATTCAGGAAAAGAGATCATTGCTCAGAGCCAAAGTTGAAGTCCATTTATCAGTGGAGAAAAAAAAGATAAGAGCAACAAAGAGTAACAATTGACAAGGTTCCAATCCTGAACTTCTACAACGTGCAGAAGTCCAAATGGAGAAGAAACATTAAAGGACCTGTGCATTATATATCAGCATGAAATACAATTATTTTTTTTTCAAGGGGGTTGAGGGAAAGGACACACACAGCAAGGCTTTGAGCTTATTTCTGCTTCTGCGCTCAGGGATACTTCTGGTGGTATTTAGAGAATTGTAACTGAACCAGGGTTGACCACACACAAGACAAACTCTTTAATATCTGTACTAATTTGCTGGATCCTAAGATTGTTTATCAAGGAAGTTGACGGAGGAAACTAAGAGCAAGCTATAATGAGAGAGGAGGTAACTACTGGCTATGGTAATACGGAAATCATACGTGAGTCTGACAAAGGGCACTCCAGTGGAAAAGGCATATCTGAAAAATGGCATGATTTAAAAGAAATGGGTGATTTTTATAAAGTAGAGTGGGGCTTATAAATCACAGCTGTAAGAACTTTTGATGTAAGAAGGAACAGAATACTAGCTCAAGGCAAAGAAAAAATGGCCAAAGGAGACATTGTGCTTTCATGAGGATTGATGGTGCATTTTGCATATCAAAGGAAATAATCTGATTGGTAGACAAATGCCATTTTTGTTTGGATTCTCCAGTCATAACATTATATGTATATAGATCCATACACGCAAATTTATACACATATATATCACATACCTATCTGCCTATCTAGATGTAGCCCAACTGTAGCACTGTCGTTCGGTTGTTCATAATTTGCTTGAGCGGGCACAAGTAACGTCTTATTGTGAGACATCTTGGTAGCGATAGCACAGCCAGTAGGGTGTTCGCCTTGCTCTTGACCAACCCGGGTTCGAGTCCTCTGCCCCACTCGGAGAGCCCAGCAAGCTATGGAGAATATCTCTCCTGCATGGCAGAGTCTAGCAAGCTACCCATGGTGTATTTGATATGCCAAAAACAGTAACAACAAGTGAACTGATACAAATGAGAGGTGATAAGTAATTTTTATTTTTGTTCATTCTCCAGTTCTGTATTTTGGGGTCTTTTGTTTGTTTTGTGTTAGGAGTGTGGCAGCACCTTCCCAGCTTGTGCTTCTTTTGATTCTTTGCCAATAGATATCAGCCTAATCATTTGGTTGTTAGTCAGCAATTCATCCTAATTTGAACTGAGGAGAACCAGGAGCACACCTGGTGATGTATAAGAGGTCTTGAGGTGCTGGGATGGAAATCAGCCCTTCCAGTTTTTTTTTTTTTTTTGGCTTTTTGGGTCACATCTGGCGATGCACAGTGGTTACTCCTGGCTCATGCACTCAGGAATTACTCCTGACGGTGCTCAGGAGACCACATGGGATGCTGGGAACCAAACCCGGGTTGGTCGCATGCAAGGCAAATGCCCTACCCACTGTGCTATTGCTCCAGCCCCTCCAGTTTTGTTTTTAACCAAATATTCTATTAGTGTTTTTCTTGAAGTAGTATTTGCTATAACAATGACTTTGAGAGATATCTTAAACATTATGATAGAAAAGCGATATGGAGTTTATGTTTGAAAAATGTTTAAAAAAAGGGCATAACTATTTCCTATGAGAGGAAATATACAGCATGTTCATTAAAAACATGAATCAGGGTTCTGAGTGATAGTACAGCAGGTAGAGCACTGCTTTGCACATGGTTGATCTGGGTTCGATGCTGGGCATCCCATATGGTCTCCTGAGCCTGTCTGGAGTAAGTCTAGTATTCAGAATCAAAGAAAACCTGGAGAACTGCGAAATGTGTTCTAGAAATGAGAGAGAGAGAGAGAGAGAGCAAGCGAGAGAGAGGGGAGAGAGAAAAAATGAATCATTATGATGCATCCGAGAAATCCCAATAACATAGGAGGTGTTGGATAAATATTGAATTTGTAAAACCAGTCTGAAGTTTGTCCTCCAGTTATAAAATCATGCTCAGGAAACCAAATGAGCAACCACAAGATTCTGAGTATTAATTACCTTTGCACCCAAACATACTTTTAGTGTATGAGGTATATTCATGGGACTCTCACTGTGATCTGGCACCAACAGCTTCTGAAACACCTGAGAATATATTAGAAAGGCAAAATCTTAATCCTTCCTTGCACCACAGACCAACTGAGCCAGAATGGGTAGGTGGGGTTCAGCAATTTGCTTTTAACTAGACCTAATGGTGACTGTCATGTATTCTTGGAATAATTTGCATGATAAAAATCTCTTCCGAAAATTCCTCCATAGAAAAATCCTGTACCTTTTCACACACCTTGTAAACATATGGCAGTAGCCCAATCCTTTGGGGAAAGATTAAAAAACATTAATGAAAAATACTTAGCAAAGAGACACTGGCCTCAGTTGTCAAGCAAAGTTCTGTGTACAAACAGTGCTGTGATGAGCTAGGGTCACTGATTAGCAGATCTCGCAACAACTGCACACAGCTGTGGGGTCAAAAGCGTCATGTTCACTGGCAGAGAGCCGCAAATAATTTCTTAATTAAAATGCCTGTTGTGTACCTAAATAAAATGAATCACTAGCATTTAACTTATATTATAAAAAGTCCTATTGACTGTGAAATGTGAAAAATATGTCAAATAAATTCTGAGCCCTAGTTTTATTTCTTTTTTAATGAAAACTATTGATAAAACAATACGGAATGCTTGCTGCTAAGAGAGGATTCTTTGGATGAGGACCCGTAGAGGAAGATTTCCTTTTTTCAACATGCAGGTACATGAAATGATCTGTCAGGGTGAATCTATCAGGGATACGCTGAAACATCATCAATGAGGAAACCCTGGGACAAGATAACCAACTCAGGGGAAGCATTAAGGTTTAGGCCCTCGGTAATGTTTATCCTTCACCAAACATTCGCATCTCTCCGCATTGGCTGTGTCTCCCTGCCTCATCATAATGTGGCTCAGTTCCTGGTACTCGGTTTAAACTAGAAGAGACAAGAGCCAAGCGTGCCTTGTCCAATCACAACTGCCTGCTTATCAGAACAGAGCAGATCTGTGGGGGCGTAGTCCCCTCCCATTGATAAGCAGTCTCTTCCATTCTGTGAGACAAATTGGCTCAGGAAAAGTTGTGTGTGCCGAGCAAGATTACAAGGAAAAATGGAAAGGAAGCCAGAGTGGGACACACAGAATAAAAAGGGATAAAGATGACAGGAGGAAATGGTAAATTAAAATAGGGAGGGAAAGCTGAAGGGCCAAAGGGAAAACTAAAGTATTCCCACTGAAACTTAGAGTATATAATATTTAAATATTTGCAAGTGCAGGAACCTCTTCCGCAAACAGTGATTCAGAGTGGTGATATTCTATCTGCAAACAATCACTGCGGTTGTATGAGAAAATTGTTTCCCTACTCTATTCAATAGGAATTATCTCTTTGAATTCATTTATATCAGTTTTAAAATTTTTATTATAATAAATTGCAAACATTTTAATAGTAGCATTCAATTTGGCAGTTTAATTTTAAGCCATATAGTGTATGAAAAATGAAACTAGAACTGAAACCTGGTTTCATCCTCACAAATAGCTGGAATTAAATGAGTTTACCTTCCATTTTCATTTGCCATGAAAAATGAGACAACCAGGAGGCTGGAGAGATAGCACAGTGGGTAGGGCGTTTGCCTTGCACGCCGCCAACCTGGGTTCGAATCCCAGCATCCCATATGGTCCCCTGAGCACAGCCAGGGGTAATTCCTGAGTGCAGAGCCAGGAGTAACCCCTGTGCATCACCAGGTGTGACCCAAAAAAGAAAAAAAAAAGAGACAATCAGGGTGCTGGAGAGATAGTTTAGTAGATAAGGCCCTTTGCCTTGCATACATACAACCCAGGTTCAGGTTCAATCTCTGGCATTCCGTATGATCCCACATCACCTGCAGAAATTATTATTGAGTGCAGAGCCAAAATTGACCAATGGTCATCCCCAGGTATGAACCCCAGAAACAAATGAACAAACAAAAGAATGATATAACCAAAGTAGCAGAGTCATGCTTACATTTCCTGGGGATCTTTCTTATCCAGCTGTGTGATACATTAAATGGATTTCAGTTCATCTTTTTGGGGAGAGTGGGGTTGGCGGTGGGCTGGAAGTTAGCACTATACTCCAGTTGTCAGGACCAAGAGGTGAAAAAGAATCATTTTTCTACTAAGGGCTCTTTTACTTATTTTAGTTTTGATTTTGGGGCCACAACCAATTGTGAACAGTTCATACCTGTGAGAGACTACAATAAAAGCTATCATTTTGCTTCTCTTAGATTTCAACCTCAAACAAGAAATACTGGCTCATTGGTTTGCTCTTTTCCTTTTGGAGGACAGGTGGTGGGTCACATCTAGGCTTGCTCAGGGACAATTCCTGGCTCTGTGCTCAATAGCTATCTCCAGTAGTGCTTGAAGTACCAGATGCAAGACATATGTATATTAATAGATTTTCAGCAGCATGATTGACAATACTGTTAATGTTAGGGTTTCTTGCATAAAATCTTTCATCAGCCCACTCTCCATCAGCGTACACCAGTTCCCTCCACCATTGTCATATACCCTCTTCCCAGCACCCCCCTCCAATACCCCATCCTGTCCCCACCACCACTCTTTCCATGCAAGAAATATTCTTAAATTGTTCCAATATTCCCCCCAAATTGTCCCAGTCAGTACAATCAGAGCACTAGAAAATCCTGATTTCTGCTCTGAATGTATTGAGAATAGGAGAGTGTAGGAATCATGAATGATCTGGCTTGATAAGCTCACGGGGAATCAGAAAACAATCTGCAATTGCTTTCTAATAGGCAGTGAATCCACTGTGATGCTTTAAATAAATTATTTGCCACTCTAGCCAATAGTTCCAGGAAAGCCTTTTAGATACAAGCAGATACATTCTCTTATGTGTAAACTTATAAGGTCTGGGTTGATTCCCTCAAGACATCTGCTGTTAGAGATCATAGTAATAACTTTTCATTACTGTCTTAAAATGGTTTCATGACTTTGTATTCTAAATTGTAAAGGCAAACTGCTAGGAAAATGTGCTAGGTACTTATTTTTCTCTTTGATCTCGTGATTATTCTTAAGCTTAAATTAAAAATTATTGTAAACATCAATTGCTTTCTTTGTTCATGAAAATGCTTCCTGAAAGACTGAATGAGGAGGTGCTCACTGAATACACTGAAAATCTGGTATGGTTGAGACTTGGACATTGTAACAACAGAGTAAGACCAAAGACTTGAGTCTGAAATCTCTTGATCTTTGTAAAGAAGTCTGTAAGGTCAGCATTTATACAGATGGGAATATCTTGCGACCTTAGTGCCAGTAGACTTCTAATAACAAACAAACTCTTAGCTATGATCACTGCTTTCATTATTCTCTAAAGTGCAAAATTATCACTAGTTTCCTGATTTTATACCTTAACTTCATTGAGAACTCTTCATACTACTATGCAAGTGATCTTTATTAATAGTTTATTGTCTCAAATCCACCAATGGATTCATATGTGTTTTATATATATGCATATATATAAATATATATATGTATATATATACATATATATATATAGTCTACTGAGAGTAGTGTTAATGGAATCCAGGGAATTCTTCTAGTAAAGCTCTTCACAGCAGTGCTCATGGCCACCAAAGCTAGACACAGAAGTACTAGGGGGTGGAATAAAGGCATCAAATGCAAAATCATGCATATGCTACCGTTTGAGGTACCTCTCACTTCCTAGCCTTCAAGTTAAATTGCCAAACTTCTTGCATGACTTTTAGGATTTGGCTATGAATCAATTCTGATGAGTCCCTCATAATTCTCTGTCCCCAGACACATTTAAATTCCTGCTGTTTTCCGGATAACCCTAGTCTCTCACACTAATTAGCTCTGAACATGTTACTTCCTGTGCTTCAGTAAAATACTCTCATCTACCTCCATTTTACCAACTCCTGCTTGTTTCAATACACAAAACTCAGGCTTTTGCTTTTCTTGGAAGAGACTTTGTGTTCTCATATTTTACTTCTTCAGTCTGCCTTTTCCTTCTATGTTTCCATTTTTATGCTGAAATCTATAATAACAAATTAAGTATTAGATTATATACCATGTTTTATTAGTCTGCCCTCCCCACTACTGTTTGTGGTCAATCAGACTGATTTTCATCTATCACCTGTCATATCTAGCATAGGAATCATTAGAAGATTTCCATTTGTAATCCAACTTCCAGGCAGTAGCTATCTGGGAAAATGTGTGGCATGATTGATTAATGGCATCTGTCTGGAGCACTAGTTGTAAGAACAACAACATGCATTTTTTATGTTTGCTCTCTACCACATAATACATTCTTACAATTCTTGGTGAATAATTCAATAAAAACTGGAAGCATTAAGAAAGATAAATAGTAAAATTTTAATAGAATAAATTTTAAAAAAACTGAGTTAAAATTGCTCCAGGAGCATTAAATGTCTTCATGTCTGCAATTACAATTGATATTGGAAGCTGGAAAAAGCTGAATCAATATATTTTTGTTATCAGCTGTAGGCCTTAAAGATAGAACATTAAGAATCTGTCCTAATATAGTGACTCCATATAAATAGAAATATCATTGCTAGTCAGTGGCATGACTGAACACTTTTCGATAAGATTATACCTGAATACTTTTGGATAAGATAATAAAACTTCATGGGAATCTATTTAGAGACCAATTTTGAATATTCACAATAAGTTCTAGTGTTTCTCTAAAGCTAAATGTTGTGATTATAGGACTCACTGAGTCACTAAATTAACAAATATATAAGGTTTACAGAGGTAATACCACAGATTATATTTTAGTGCTAAAGGAAATTTTGTTACACTTTGTCCTTAGAGGCATTCTCTGTCAGAAGGAACTTTGTGTCCTGCAGTAAGAGCTAAATATTCCTTGAATCAGATATCGTTTTGCCTCGACTGTTTCACAAAAAAAACATTTTTTGAAATTTTTTTTTGTTGCTTCATTCTTGTTTGAGGGTCCCACCTGGCAGTGATCAGGGCTTACTCCTGGCTCTGTGTTCAGAGATCACTCCTGGAGCTATTAGAAAGATTATATGTGGGGCCAGGAATTGAATAGGGATCAGTCACATCCAAGGCAAGAGCCTTGACTTTTGAACCATTTCTCTAGGCCAAACATATTTTTGAAAGCTAGTTTATACTTCTCAAAAAAGATTTAATGAGAGCCTCCAAAATTAAATTAAAAAAAAAATCTTTAAAAGTATTAGGTTGTGGAGTTAGAGCAATAGTATAGGGGATAGGGCATTTGCCTTGCACAGCGGCCAACCCGGGTTTGATTCCCAGCATCCCATATGGTCCCCTGAGCACCACCAGGAATAATTCCTGAGTGAAAAGCCAGGAGTAACCCCTGTGCATCTCCAGGTGTGACCCAAAAGTTAAAAAAAAATGTATTAGCTTGTATCTTTTACTATTCTATGTTTTATCAGGAAAGTGAGTACCTTATAGTTGTGATTAGGAAAACATGGCAATACTCTTTGCTGTGATGCTTTTGATATGTAGACCCCTATACTCTACGGATGTAAATTACAGAACTTGATAGTGTATATGAGCTGGAGCGATAGCACAGCAGTTAGGGCGTTTGCCTTGCATGATGCTGACCCAGGCTCAATTCCTCCACCCCTCTTGGAGAGCCCGGCTAGCTACTGAGAGTATCCTGCCCGCACGGCAGAGCCTGGCAAGCTACCTGTGGCGTATTCGATATGCCAAAAACAGTTAACAACAAGTCTCACAATGGACACATTACTGGTGCCCACTCAAGCAAATCAATGAGCAATGGGGTGACAGTGATAGTGTATATTATGAGTTTAAATGATGTTGCACTCTTGGTCTAAAAAGATAGTGCGGGGATTAAGGTACTCATTTTATATATGCTGACCCCCCTTCAATCCCAGTACTATGTATGACCTCTCAAGCACTGTCAGGAGAATGGCCCCTGATCATAGAGCCAGGAGTGGACCCTGAAGCATCCACAGTTCTGACCCCAAATAAATCATTTTTCACTCTCAAAATAGAGCTTAGTTTAATTATGCTACTTCATTTTATATTGTTAGAATATAAAACACAAAAGAGTTGAGAAACGAATTCAAAGAGCTATACCATGCCAAATAAAACGTTAGAAAGGCACAAAACTTGTCTCAAATTTAGAACTCAAGAACCATCTTTTATGATAAGCATAAAGCTCCATACGAACATAGATAAACTTCAAGTTTTGTCCAAATTAACTCTAGGTTTTAAATAATTTATTTCACATTTCTGGACTTTCTTTTTAATTAATTTGATAAGAAATGATGGCACCAAGTTAGAAAAAACAAGTTTTGTTGAGTCATTTGTTCTTAAAGTCAGAAACTAATGAGTCACTTGGCGGACTGATGCATAACATAGAAACATTATGAATGTTACTCATCATTATATTTTGGAACTGTTATTACTGAGCCATAAAAAGATGTTAAAACCTTAAATTGTATATATTAAAGAAAACACAATGCACATAAAGTCAACTTAAAAAGCAGTTCACCAAATGAGTTTTCACATTCATTATTACCTCAACCTTTCTTAAAAAAATACAAAAAAACAACTAAAAACATAAAAGCAGGACACATCCAGATATATTACAAGATGATTAGCACTATTAAAATTAACAATTATTAATTACCTGATTACTTTTGCTTTTGCAATGGATTAGATACCTGTGTTCTTTGAGAGACAGGGATGCTCCTGAGAATTATAATCCTGCCTTTCTGAAGAGGGAGGGAGGCAGAGACCCCCTTCAAATTAAAGAACTTGAAATTGTCCCAGTATTTATTTTTGCTAGTCTCCCTTCAAGCTGGCTAGAATCCAATGAAGAGTCCATGGAAAGTTAAAGAGGCCAGCAGGGTTAGCCTTAAGGGGGGCATGCGCATCTCTAGACATTTGGGAATGGCTGCTGCTTTGCAGAAACTGGTCCAGGCCTTCCCAGAGCAGAGCAGGAGCAGAGCTAGCAGCTCAGAGCACAGAGGTTCTGGCTGAACTGGTTTTGTCGCATTTGACCACAGAGCATCAGAGCAAGTTTCTCTGTTGGCCTTCATATTGATGAATTTCTATTGCTTTAGCCTCCTCAGGTGAGATAGTAAGTTACTCACTATGCTTTTCACAAACGTCTTTTGATCATGGAATCAGATTATGTTCCATGAGACTAGTCATATGCTCTGGCCTGGATGTAGGTGACCACAGATACTTGTGCACCAATTCTCAATCTTTTTTTTTTTCCCTTCCTTTTTTTTAAAAAATTTATTTTATTGAATCACCATGTGGAAAGTTACAAAGTTCTCAGGCTTATGTCTCAGTTATACAATGCTCAAACACCCGTCCTTTCACCAGTGCCCATATTCCACAACCAAAAAAAAACCAGTATACATCCCACCCCTCACCCCCCAACACCCCCTGCATAACTGATAAATTTCACTTCCTTTTCTCTTTACCTTGATTAAATTCCATATTTCAACACAAAACTCACTATTGTTGTTGGAGTTTCAACACAGAACTCACTATTCTTGTTGGAATTTATCCCCCAAGAATACAGCCCTATTGACAAGGAAATATTTGATAATTAGTTTTCCACTGATGAGAATCAATTCTCAATCTTAATGCTGTAATTCTTTAGAGAATTTACTCTAATATTGATTCCAATTTCAGAATGTTACTTCTAGAATTAAAATCATATAATAGATAGAGATGCTGAAAGGTTGTCATGTATATTCTTTTGCCGGCATCTGTATCGCAAACCATAATGCCTAAAGTGAGAGAGAAAAGAAGATAGAGAATGAGAGAAGAGAGGTGGGGCCATAGAAGTAGCCTGGGGGCAGGGGTGTGGCTTGAAAGGGTGGAATGAAAATTAGGGACGCTGGTGCTGGGAGATTACCTGGTGGAGGGATGGATGTTGGGACATTGTATGACTGAAATGCAATCATGAGCAATTTTGTAATTCTCTATCTCATGGTGATTCAATTAATTTTTTTAAAATCGTATAATAGAATTTGAAGCTAAATGCCATAGATCAAGTAAACAAGAAAAGTTTTCGTTATGTATTTTTAATCCATATTACAATGAAAAGGTATGCGTTTGGTAATAAATTTAAAATTTTCCTTTGGTTTCTTTTATTCTTATATTTGTACTTTATTTATTATCGATCTTAGCTATTTAAGTGTTTAAATTTTAAAACATTTAAATTACCTTCTTGAATTGTATTTGGACCTCTATGCATAAACTATATCAGTAAATGGTTGAAGAGACAATATTATTAATTAAATGTTTATGCAAATTTTTTTGAAAATTACAAAAATTTTGTACTGATAAGACTCACTTTTTTGAAACTGAGGTGGTAGTTTAGAGTTTAAATTAATTTGTTCGAGCGGGCACCAGTAATGTCTCTGATTGAGAGACTTATTGTTACTGTTATTTGGCATGTCCAATATGCACGGGGAGCTTGCCAGGCTCTGCCATGTGGGCTCCATACTCTCAGTAGCCTGCCCTGCTCTCCGAGAGGGGCCGAGGAATCGAACTCGGGTCAGCTGCGTGAAAGGCGAACACCCAACCGCTGTGCTATCGCTCCAGCCCTAGAGTTTAAATTAACACCTGGAACAATGAAAGAGTGCCTGAACTTAGGTTTAGGTTAACCTGGAGTTAAACCTAAGTCCACATAACTTCAAATTTTTGCTATTTCCACTACACTAATTCATTTGTTACACAAAAAGTAAGGACTAAATGCATGTTAGTTTATATCCTACTTTTTCTTTGCAATTATATTTACTTGAAAAAGTCAGATTGATTCAATCATAAAAATGAAGGGTAACAAGTAAATTGGCTTTATTTATCTGTCCAATAATTAAATCACTCAACTGTTTGGGGTAGTGTTGAAAAATTTTAAAGTAACCCCAAGAGGACTTTGGTTTAAATCTCATCCTTTTTTATTTTATGGCTTTCACTTATATATATATATATGTATATATATATACATATATATATATGTGTGTGTGTGTGTAGCAATCCCTCTTTTACTACAACAGACATTCTTAGATGCCCAGTGAATGTCTGAAATTGAGGGTAGTACTAAAATATATGTGTATAAGTATGCATATATGTTACATATTTCTATATATGCATATATAGTATATTTTCTTATGTATCATAGATTTCCTTAAAATATAACTTTAAGAGTTTATAAGATTGGGGCTGGAGGGGCTGGAGCAATAGCACAGAGGGTAGGGCGTTTGCCTTGCACACGGCCAACCTGGGTTCGAATCCCAGCATCCCATATGGTCCCCTGAGCACCGCCAGGGGTAATTCCTGAGTGCAGAGCCAGGAGTAACTCCTGTGCATCGCCAGGCGTGACCCAAAAAGCAAAAAAAAAAAAAAAATGGGGGCTGGAGTGATAGCACTGTGGGTAGGGCATTTGCCTTGCACACAGCCGACCCGGGTTCGAGTCCCAGCATCCCATATGGTCCCCTGAGCATCGCAAGGAGTAATTCCTGATTGCAGAGCCAGGAGTAACCCCTGTGCATTGCCGGGTATGACCCAAAAGCAAAAAAAAAAGAGTTTATAAAATTTATGACACAAATAATACAAAACAGTTATTTTACTAAAATTAAAGTTATGAGATGTTTGCTCATTTTCACACACACTCACCACGTTAATTTGCAAATCATCTTGTTGTACCTAATATTTGCAAAAGCACTGATCCTGGGTAACAAAAACTTCAGAATGTGTAACTTGTTGGCCAGAGGATGTAGAGAACATTAATCAGTCTATCACTAAGCCTTCTCTAAGGAATACTCAAAGCAAATATCTAGGGAGCTATATTTTCTAACACTATTAATCTCTTTCATCAATGTGCTCGAGCGGGTACCAGTAATGTCTTAATTGTGAGACTCATTGTTACTGTTTTTATCATATTGAATATGACATGGGTAGCTTGCCAGGCCCTGCCATGTGGGCAGGATACTCTTGGTAGCTTGCCAGGCTCTCTGAGAGGGATGGAGAAATTGAACCCTGGTTGGCCCCAAGCAAGGCAAATGCCCACAGTTCTCTCGGAGAGCCTAGCAAGCTACTGAGAGTATCCCACCTGCACAGCAGAGCCTGGCAAGCTCCCCATGGCATATTCGGTATGCCCCAAAACAGTAACAACAAGTCTCACAATGGAGACTTTACTGGTGCCCGCTCAAGTGAATCGATGAGCAATGGGATGACAGTAACAGTGATTAATCTCTTTCATCAGAGGAAAAGAATGCACATTTGGAACCCCCAATCAAGCTGAAATATCTAAATCGGCCAGATTTGAGGCATTAGCAGAAACTGTGAATACCAGCAGCATACCCTCAGGGTAGGTTTCCAAACCTATACTACAAATGAATCAAAATATTGTATGTTGTTTATATTGTATGTTGCTTAGTTTTCTATGAATTGTCAGTAGAGAAGATATATACAACCAAAATTAGAAATTCTGGCTTCACTCTACACTTGTTATCAGACAAAAGATAAGCTCCTTTAATTCATCAATCTTAATTTTAATTATTCAAAGACATATTACATTTATATGTAATTTTCTACAGTTTTGTCATATTACAAAATAGCTATCAAACTTGTCAGTGTTTACTTATGTTATTTCTGTTACCATAATTATAACATCATTAATGTGATATTGTAATGATCACATATCATGTTAACACCATCAGAATATTTTCTTCCCTTCCCCACAGTCCTTTTCATTCACACACCCTTACAAATTTTTTAATTTCAGAGCCAAGAAAATAGATTCTTTGATCTGCTTACTATGACGCATGTGTTTTGTTAGCTTTAGAGTAATTTTAAAACTACGTAAGCAAAATTTAAGGAATTTTAAGTATTAGGTTTTCTTTTAATTTTCTGTTCCATCAATTTAAAAGTTTGGATTCAGCTACAAAAGGAAAAGATGAATAAGTTCTCCTTTTTTTTTTTTAATTTATATTTTGGGGCCATACTTGGTGGTACTCGGGCTTGCTCCTGGCTTTGCACAAGACATCACTTCCTGGCAGGCTTTGGGACCAGAAGGGATGCTGGGGATCAATCCCAGGTCGGCTATATGACAAGTGAATGCCCTATCTATTCTGTTTCTCAGTCCCCAAGTGCTCCTAATTTTGTTTCCTGCATTGTTGGATAACATTGGGTTGTCCTTGCTCCTCTCTCAGGGAGCTTGAGGTTTATTGAACTACTCTCACATCAGTGCAACTAAGGCACACCCAATTCCATCAGGCACTGATAATCCTATATTGCTTTTCTCTTTTCCTTTATGTCATTTGCATGGTTTATTTAGCAATGTTCTTTTTGCATAAACACAGTTCATGCTATGCTCTGTATCTTGGAGTTAATTGACTCCAAATAATGTTTATTTCAGGACATCCATATTTACTTGACTTAAGCCTCAATTGCCCTTAGTTCCTAGCTCTCCTAGAGCAGGGTCCTGAAGAGGGAGTGGAAGGACCGAGGGCAAACTGTAAGCTACCTTGACATCGAAAGATAACAAGCCAACTGCCTTAAGTATAATAAGAGCATGGTCATGGAACAACTCCGTCATGACCTAAGAAGAAGTAACTGAATAAGGACCCTGCTGGGATTAAGAAAGAATAATGTGTCCTGAGGACTGTGGAATGGAATATATAGTGAGATGTCCCCAGGAAGAATCAACCTTAAAGCTTAATATATCTCTGACTGCATTCATGCAAAATGACTAGAAATATTATAAGATGTAAATTTACTATTTAATAGATTACTGTTTAATTACTGTTTAAATGGATTACTAGTGAGGAAAGGAGAAAGCAATACACCCTAGATGGAATCCCAGATTTGAGCAGATCTCCTAGTAATCTGAAGTGCTGAATCCTCAGATGAGAATTTGTCCTTGAGTTAATCCCCTGTAGGAGTGGCTTTCCATCTCTTTGATGTTATGATAATGTTCAAACTCACCTTTGTGTATCCCCAACCTTCATGATTTCTGTATAACTATGCTGTAAGGGGCCAGAGGGGAGGAGATGAAGATGAGACATGAGAACTAGATGTTGAAGATGCTGAGAATGAGATGTCAAAGACGTTGGGGACTAGATGCTGAAGACTGGATGATGAGGACCAGACGTTGAGAAGGAGATGGTCAATGGCGAGACATTGAAGACAAGAAGGAGAACTGAGACTTTGGAGACTTTGAGACTAGAAGGACAAATAGATGACGATGATGAGTGGACATAGAGGACTATGAGACTAGGTCGAGACAAGGAAGAGGATATAAGGAAAGAGAGGAGTTTGAGGTCTACAAGGACACTAGGATGATGGAACTCTGATGACTGAGGCTACTACCAAAACTATGACTATGATTGTGCCATAAAGGAAGATATTGGACTACACTGGGGAGAAATGAGAAATAAACTGACTACCAACCAGCCCGGGGGCCGAATGCTATTTCTCTATTCCCTGGGTCCTTCGCCCATCATCCACCCCTGCCGGTGGACCAGCCTGGGGAGGCGGCTCTCAGCCACCAAACACTCGAGTCCGACGAGTGAGCCTACCATACCCCTTTCTTTATTTGGAAACTTACACTGCATACCTATGAAAATATTTTCTTTGTGATTTCCCACACATCCTCGTCTTAAATCCTTGCCATGTCTTGCAACCGTAGCTTCCTGTAGGAACTAAGTCTTAGGTTTCTCAAATCCAAGTTAAGGATGGCTTATATAAATGCAAATCTGACCATGTTATTCCTATATCCTAAAACTATAAATAGCTTTACAAAGCAGTGTGGTTAAGGGTAAATTTTATCAGAACAAGCAGACAAAAATCAATTATGCATAATATAACCTTAACTCATGCCATTGTGTCTTACACATTATAAGAAACAGAACCTCTGCAATGTTGTAAACACGTTATACTACTTCTTTTACTAGAACTAGGTCTTTGAGGACGCTGTTTCCTCCTGAACTAGACCTTCTGCCTAGTTAATCTTTGTCATCCCGTAAAACAGCTTTGCCATTACTTCCTCTGATTTTTTTCCTGTCCTATATCAGGCAATCCTGTCATTTCCATAATATCTTGAGCTTCTATCAGTCACTATCACATTTTCAGTAAAACAGCAGCAACAACAAAAAAGACAATTTGTAAAGGAACCTTCCCAAGCTATTCTGAGATCTCTGATGAAGCAGAGGATGTTGGCTTATCTTCACTGATCTCAATACTGACCATAATTCATGACGTAATGCCAAGTAGATGTTCAATAAATGCTTGACTAAATAAATATTCTAATGATGCAGTCTGCCAGAAAAACTGTCTCTGGTCAATTATATGACACCTTCCTGAATTTTCTCACATTCATCAGCTGATTTATGTTTTTTTTTTCAATTCTGATATGAACCTATCAGTAACAGGCAACATGCAGTAATCTACCTAAATGCTACATAGATTCCTTGAAACTTTGTCTGGTATTATATTTTCCTATAGACAATTTGGATGGGATTTTTACAGTGAGTTCTTTGGTGAATTTGTATAATTAACTAGTTTAAGTTTAAATAACATCCTCATCAAATTCTGATAAGGACAATATGATGTTGCTAATGATAAAAAAATTAAAGTCAAAAACTCAGTTGTCATGAACTTCAGGGAAAATATATCCTATGCCAATCAGAATGAGCAATAACTGAAAAATAGAAAAGTATTTGACTAAAGGAAAGAAAGCGAATATAATTCAAGCAACTATTAAACAAACATAACTTTGTATCAAATACATAATAGTCTGTTTCACATAAATAGATTCATTGCAATTAAAAAAAAAGAATGTTCTTTTTCCATTCTAATTTTTTCAGGAATGACTATACCTTCACTCATTTGTTAAATAATAAAAAAATCTTGTTTTTTAATAGCATTGTAATCTATAAAATGGGAGTTATATTTTCTATTCACTGGATCAGTAAAAGGAATTAGTGTGTGAATAAGACAAAATGCTTATTACAGTACTATATTTGCTATTTGAACTGTTAATTAAATTTAATTATTACTTATACATAGTATAATTTTACTGAATGAAAAAAGATTTAAGTTCACTCTATCTTGGGTGCTTATGCTTTGTAGTAATTACTGATGTTATGCAGAAACTAAGGAGGATCATTCAGGGAAATCATCGTCATCATCATCATCATCATCATCAGGAATCAGCAGGGAGAAAAAAGAGTTATGAATGTAGGTATAAAGCTAGAAGACCAAAGATTATTGGGGATTGATAGATGTCAAAGGTCATAGTTTTTCGAAAAATAATATGTAGTAATGATTATGTGAAAGAAATTATGCACATTAGTCATATTAAATTCAATTGGTCCTCTCAATTAGATTGTGGTATTCTTAGTTATGTAATTTTAGTTTCTCATATATGTAAAGCCTTTATTATTATATTATCATTAGGTTTTTATGTTTTAAAAACAATCTGTTTGTATCACTACTGAGTGCTATAAATTTTCTGTGTCTTTGGTTTTGCTTCTACCTGCCCAAGACCAATAGGGGTTTAAAGCCAGAAGAGAAAAGAGCTGTTAATGAGTTTGTAGAAGAAACAGATTTTTAGGTAGGGCCCTTTTAATTTGAGTTCTCTTTCTAGCCAACACAGTTATTTGGAAGTCCTCAATAGAGTATCAAAGTAATCAATGAAGTCAATGAAAATCCTTTAAAAGTCTCAATAACGTTTCCTCTGGATCAGGATCAAGGCATGATGGTTTAATACTACAGGGCAGCCTCTTTCAGTGACCACAGTGCTGTGTGCTTATTCTAAAGAATGGTAGGCCAGGTTATGGTCCATACTTGCAATTTCTCCTCAATGCTTTTTTTAAAATAATGTATTTTTTATTTCAGTTACTTAATATCAGAACTGGTTCTCAGTACCACATTCCCATCCTAATTTAAGTAATGGCTGCTGCTCAGTCTTTTGTTTGCATACAAGGAACTGATTAAGTTAATTCTTCTTAATTCTCAAACTTGTTTTTAAAATCACCATGAGATTAACAGTTAAGTTTTCCATGATTGGGTTTCAGTCATACAGTGTTCCAGTACCCATCCCTTCAACAGTGTATATTTCCTGCCACCAATGTCCCAGTTTCTTTTCTTCCACACCCCCACCTTCAGTCTGTCTCTGCAAATATTGCAGACATTTTCTTCTATCTCTCCCCCTCTCTCTCCCTCTTTGTCTCCCCCTCCCTCTCCCTCTCTTCCTCTCCCCCTCCCTGTCTCTTTCCTTTTGTACACTATGGTCTGTGGCACAGGTACTGTAAGGTCATCATGTATACCTAATTTCAACATTCACTTATTGTCCAGAGTGATCATTTCCAACTGTCATTGTTATTGTGGTCTCTTTTCTATTCTGACTTACCTTCCCCTTCCCCCCACTTGTGACAATCTTTCAACTATGAGCCAGCCCTCCTGACTCTCATTTCTATTGTCTCTGGGTAACACTGTCGTAGCGCTGTCATCCCGTTGTTCATTGATTTGCTCAAGTGGGCACCAATAATGTCTCCATTGTGAGACTTGTTGTTACTGTTTTTGGCATATCAAATACACCACGAGTAGCTTGTCAGACTCTGCGTTGCAGGCAAAATACTCTCGGTAGCTTACCAGGCTCTCTAAGAGGGATGAAGGAATCAAACCAGGGTCAGCCTTGAGTAAGGCAAATGTCCTACTTGCTGTGCTATGGCTCCAGTCTTTGTCTATGAGTGACAGCTACATACTTTACATTTTATACCACACAAATGAGTGAAATCATTCTATGTCTGTCCCTCTCCTGACTCATTTCACTCATCTTGCTCTCCATGTCCATCCACTTATAAGCAAATTTCATGACTTCACTTTTTCTAAGAAGCTTCAGCACCTCCAAAGACAGTGACCAATATGCAAATACAGCCCATTGATTGCAAAAAAGTTTTTGCCCAAGATTAGGGGTTAATTTTATATCAAAAATATAAAGGGACTGGTAGAATTTTAGAAGAAAGAAACATCCAACCCCATCCAAAAGTGGAAAGAAGAAATGGACAGACACTTCCTCAAAGAAGAAATGCAAATGGCCAAAAGGCACATGAGAAAAATGCTCTACATCACTAATCATCAGGGACATGGAAATAAAAAAAAATAATCAGATATCACCTTACACTACAGAGACACAGAGACTGGCACACATCAAAAAGAACAAGAGCAAGCAGTACTGGTGCAGATGTTGGGAGAGAGACTAGCGTTCTAGTTGGTGGGAATGCTGACTGGTTGAACCTCACTGGAAAACAATATAAGCATTCCTCAGAACAGTAGAAATTGAGCTTCCTTATGACTCAGCAATACTACTTCTGGGAATATACACTGGGGGCACAAAAACATACAGCAGAAATGCCACCTGCACTTCTATGTTCATTACAGCACAATTCACCATAGCCAGAATCCGGAAACAATCTGAGTGCCAAGAACAGAGACTCGATAAAGAAATATGGTGTATCTACACAATGGAATACTATGCAACTGTCAATTCCTTAAAAATACATATATTTTTAAATACCAGGTTTTATGGAAAGCATCATCTGTGTTCTATTACTCTTATTCTTGAGTATAATCAAATTGCTCCAAACATCTATGATTAATTATGTGAACAAATCCCAAGCTCTTAGCAAACATATTTCTTCTTTTCCTTCTGCTTCTTGTCTTTCTCAATTTTTGGCACAACCAATGTCTTTTGCTTTTCTGTTGTTTATTTGAATACTGTAGTTTAGAGATCATGATTTTAATAATGTTTATGATTATAGTTTTGCTGTACAAAGCTACTTAACTTTCACCACCAAAATACCAAAGAATTGTTACCACTTACATTAATTCTATCCATGTTTTCCTCCCCTTAGGGATTGGTAATCGGTTTTATAAGAAAAAGCCAAACTTTTATTTAAAAGTCTTTGACAGTCTAGTAGCATATTTAATCTTCATTGTAAAACAAACTGGGTTTTATTTCATACCTATAATAGAGAAAAGTACACAATAAAAATGATAATGTACTCAAATTCAGCATGGTAAATGGAGTGTTGACCTTAATATATGACAGCATATTTGTAAAATAAATCATGGGGAATGAAGTCAGCAAATTAGACGCCAGTGAAAAACAGGGTGGAAAGAATATCCATACCCAAGCAAGAGGCTATGTTAAAATCCTCTTGCTGTATCAATATGTTTAGTCAGTAAGACAGAGAACTGGAAAACTGAATTAGGATATTTAGTATAAAAATGTGTTGCTTAGTAGGAGGTGCTTAAAAAGAAAGTTCACTGATCTGAGAGAAGTGTTTGTTACAGACCGAGCATGATCCAATTGAATACAATGTAGAAATGTTCTTAGTCTGAAAGAATATAAAGAGCCACAAAACCAAAGAAGGATTTTCTAATTCCAAATTGAGCAAGCTTAAGAGGATAAACATGTGTAAAATAAATCAGAAGAATGCCATTTCCCTGCTTTATTAGCAAAGAGGTGAGAGAGGAACATGTAAAGACACCAAAGGAATTTTAACATTGTACATTAAAGCCATAAACATTAATCTTACTGTTGCCAAAGTTACTAACCTTCAATAATAAAAAAAAATTGAGGAAGGAGGAGGAGGAAGAGGAGAAGGAAGAAGAAGAGAAGGAGGAAGAAGAGGAGGAAGAGAGGGAGTAAGAAGAGAAAGAGGAGGAAAGGGAGGAGGAGGAGAAGGTCGACAACGATGATGAGGATAAGGAGGATGAGGAAGATGAAGAAGCTGAAGAGGAGCTTGGAGATTGAATACACTTGTCACTTGTTTTCATAATCAATCAATGATCATTTGAACTTCTCTATTATACTCAATAGACAAAAAGAGAAGAACACAAAATAAGGCACTGTAGCACTGTAACACTGTCATCCCATTGTTTATAGATTTGCTCAAGTGGGCACCAGTAATGTCTCCATTGTGAGACTTGTTACTGTTTTTGGCATATCGAATATGCCACGGGGGGCTTGCCAGTCTCTGCCATGCAGGGGGAACATACTTTTGGTTGCTTGCCAGCTCTTCAAGAGGAACAAAGTAATCAAACCCAGGTCGACCAAGTGCAAGGCAAATACCCTACCCGCTGTGCTATTGCTCCAGTCCTTCCCATAAAATCTATAGTTTTTACCACCTCCACAATTAAATAAAGGTTTCTTTCACAAGTGACATATAAATAACCTAGTAAGTAAACAGCAAATGATGAAAAGCTTCAGAATAAAAGGTTGTGTCTACAGAACTGAGCTTACCTGGTAGGGGGTAATAGAATAGTCATTGGGACATTGGTGAAAGTAATGGATGATAAAATGATCATTAACAGTTTATAAATCACAATGCCTATATAAAAATGGTAAATAAAAACTAGATCATAAATAGTAAAAAAATCATAAGTAATTCATCTATGCAACTTCAGTAAATATAACCAATAATTTTACCTAAGGCAAAGATATTTGAAGGAGGGGGATGATGCAACCATTATAAGGTGTGACCAGAGAGGCACAGTAAAGAAACACATAAGTCTCATACAGAGTTACTTCAAACTACACCATTAGTAAAAGTTAAAAGTAACTTTAGTTAGTAAAAGTTATGGAGATTAGTTATTCTTAATTAGCCGTATATATTGAGGAGAAGGGTACCTTGTAGGATAACATTGGTTTTTCCTTTCACAGGGAGGTTAGGTTTACTGGGTTCCTCCCATCACGGTGCTCCCATTCCTCTGTGTTTATTTGTAACCTCTGTCTTTGTGATCTCTTAACTTGTAAATATTGTCTTTCTCTTCTCCATAAGTCCTTTGCATAGTTAATTCAGAGTGATGTCCTTTTTGTACAGGTGCAGGAAGACAGTTAATGATATACTTTTGTAACCTGGAAGTTAATTAACTCTGAATGATAATCACTTCAGGGCATCTGTTAACTCAGCCTCAGTTGCCTTTACTTCCTAGAAAAGACCCAAAAAGCAGGGTCCTGACAAGGAACTGGATGGCCCCAGGGCAACCTGTGAGCTACCCTGGCATTGAAATGGGCCTGGCCAAAGAGCCATAATACTTAACTATAAGATAAGAGCATGGTAATGGATAGATGTTGTCATGATACAAAAAGTCATAACCAGATTTGGACCCTGCTAGGGTTAGGAATGATTAATCCAGTCCGAGCACTGTAGTCTGAGTCCATGGCGAGATGTCCCCAGGACAGCCACCCAACAAGCTCCATGTATCTCTTACTGTGTCCATCCAAAATAACTAATATTAAGATGTTAATTAAGATGTTAATTAAGCTATTGGACTAAGGAAAGCAGAAACACCCCTAGGTGGCATTTTGCCCTTAAGCAGAAGAAGGGCTTTTGATATGTTGATTCTGCAACTACCAATGGGGTGTGTGGGTACCCTCAATGCTGGGGAATTGGGAAGAGATGAGAGATAGAGGGCAGCAAGATGGAGTATGGAGAGACTAGCAAGAGGGTAGAGGGAGAAGAACGTAGGGGAAGAACGGAGGAGCAGGCACGTGGAGAAACGAGAGTCCAGGCTACGAAATTGAGGCAGAGAGTTGAGGGGGAGAGACAGGAGGAGACAGGAGTGAGGGGCAGTGTGAGATGAGAATGGGGAGCTTAGTGAGACTGGAACAGGCTCGTGGGGAGAATGGAATAAATGATAACTGGTCATCAACCAGCCTGGCCCTCATTTCCTCCTCTGTCTACCCATGGCATGGGCCATCCTGGGTGGGGGAGAGCCTCTGGGGCTTTCCCTAGCTTCCCTATAGAATACACAAAACCCTTCTTTTTTAAAAAATATTTTTATTAATTTTTATTTTATTGAATCACCGTGAGATAGTTACAAGCGTTCATGTTTGGGTTTCAATCACACAATGATCAAACACCTATCCCTCCACCAGTGCACATTTCCCACCACCAATATCCCGGGTATACCTCCCTTTCCCACCCTCCCCCTGCCTCCATGGCAGACAATATTCCCCATACTCTCTCTCTACTTTCGGGCATTATGGCTTGCAGCACAGACACTGAGAGGTCATCATGTTTGGTCCATTATCCATTTTCGGCACATATCTCCCATCCCGACTGGTTCCTCCAGTCATCATTTTCTTAGTGATCCCTTCTCTATTCCATCTGCCTTCTCCCCTCCGCTCATGAAGCAGGCTTCCAGCTATGGGGCAATCCTCCTGGCCCTTGTATCTACTGTCCTTGGGTGTCAGCCTCACGTGATGCTACCCTACACTCCACAAATGAGTGCAGTCCCTCTATGTCTGTCCCTCTCTTTCTGACTCATTTCACTTAGCATGATACTCTCTATGTCTATAAGCAAATTTCATGACTTCATCTCTCCTAACATCTGCATAGTATTCTACTGTGTAGATGTACCAAAGTTTCTTTAACCAGTCATCTGTTCTAGGGCACTCAGGTTGTTTCCAGATTTTGCCTATTGTGAACAGTGCTGCAATGAACATATAGGTACAGAGGTCATTTCTACTGTGCTTTTTTGCATCCTTGGGATATATTCTCAGAAGTGTTATTGCGGGGTCATTGGAAGCTCAATTTCTAGTTTTCAAAGGACTTTTCATTATTGTTTTCGAGAAGGTTGGACCAGTCGGCATTTCCACCAGTGGTGAAAGAGTGTCTCTTCTTCCCCACATCCACGCCAGCACTGGTTGCTTTGGTTCTTTTGAATGCGTGCCCGTCTCCGTGGTGTGAGATGATATCTCATTGTTGTTTTGATTTGCATCTCCCTGATGACTATCGATGTGGAGTATTTTTTTATGTGCCTTTTGGCCATTTGTATTTCTTTTTTGGAGGAACTTCTGTTTATTTTTTCTCCCCATTTTTTGATAGGGTTGGGGTTTTTTTCTTGTATAATTCTACTCGTTTCTTGTATCTCCTGGATATTAATCTCTTATTAGATGGATATTGGGTAAATATTCTTTCCCATTGTATGGGCTCTTTCTGACACAATATCCTTATGACACAGTACCCTTCTTGTGTTTTTCCTTTCCATATCCATGTCATTTACAAAGGTGATGTCTGCAACATGATAATAAGCACAGTGCATGGCGTATAGTCAAAATGAGTCATAATTTAATTATCATTCTTTGTAATTAGTGTGTAATTACTATTCTTTGTAATTAGCATGGAATAAGAAAGTAACAATACCATTTCTAATACTTAGTTCCAAACTTTAGACCCAAGCAACAAGTGCTTGGGAATGAGTTTCAGATCAGACCATATCAAATGTGCTAAAGTGATGCATTCTTGATAATTAAAGAATCAGTGAATAGTGAATAATAGCTAAACTTACTTTACTAGTAAAATCAGAACTTTTCTCTGAACCTCCTCCTCTTTATCAAATTTGAAAGCAGGAATACATTTTTTATGTGAAGGATAGTCAACTTAAAGAGGGAAATAGATATTCTTATCGTTGGAGACAGAGAATGAAAACTATGTAAACACACTCTACTCAGTCTTCTGGATTTGCTGTATTAAGTCAGTAATAGTCAATAATTTTTGTCCTATCTTTTCTTCACAGAACCTCATTCTCTAAACTTTATATAAATAAACTGATTTGGTCATTTCATTGGGCGCCATATTCACAATGGTGCTTCTATGTTTGTGAAAGAAAATGTGGTCTTTTGTCTCCGATTAATCTGTCCTGTCAATTTCATTATTTTCTGGACATAAGGACCTACACGGTTAATGAAAGGTTTTCTTTCAAACAACAGAAATTATTTTTTTCATTGTTATTGCTTTAACATCCAGTATTCTTTACAGCAAGTCCAAAATATGTCACTTTTGTATAAATATTATTTAGAGATTAGTTAGAGCTTTAGGCAAACAGAAAGAAGATTTAGTCTTTTCCTTATTTTCCTAAGAATATAAATTTTCAAAGGTTACTCTTTACCTTCTCTACAAGGAAGGACAAAGTTGAATATCTACAGGTAACATTAGACCTTGGTAAAGACACCAACAGTATCTACATACAAATTTACTCATAGCTAGTACAGAAGTTAAGGCACCTACCTACATATGGCCAATCCCAGGTCAATATTCCTGGCACTGTGCATAATCACTCCAGAAACTTCTGGTGTCATCACCTAACACCTCAGGATATGGCCCCCAAACAAAACAGACAACAAAATAAATCTTTACTAAGAATTTAACTGTCTTGGACCTGGAGCAGTATCACAGCAGGTAGGGTGTTTGCCTTGCATGCAGCTGACCTGGGTTCAATTCACCGCATCTCATATGGTCCCTGAGCATTGCTAGGAGTGATTCCTAAGTGCATAAGCCAGGAGTAACCCCTGTGCATCACCGGGTGTGTCCCAAAAAGAAAAAAACATAGAATTTAATTTATATTCTTTAGAATTTATATTTTCTATTCTATTTGCCTAGACATTTCTCCACAAATTTGCTTTCTAAGTAGGCTATGCTAATAAACTAAAAGTTTCTATTACTATGCTAATAAACTCCAAACCACTTCAGGGAGTTCCCTGATTTCCCCTGGGTATCTCTATACATAGGCATAAGAGGCATTAAAATTGTGTTTGTTATCTTTTATTAATATGTTTTTTCCTTCTATGGATCCTAACAAAATCTCAGAATTGTAGAGAAAACACATTTCTCTCATTTGTAAAGAGCACAGAAGACAGGTACTCAGCAATTGTATATTAAAGATATGAATATCAGAAAGGTGAAATGTTTTTTACAAAGTTATAGAATAGGCATGTTCAGGCAATTTTAAATCAGTGTAACAAATATGCATGAAAGAATATCATATCACAGGAGTATTTAACTCAGAAAAGTTTCTCATAAAAGGAAACTCTGGTCCAAAATATAGGACCCTGTGAAGACAGAGTTTGTATTTAAAAAGACAACTTTTGGGAGGGACCAAAGCGATGATAGAGTAGGCAAAGAACTTGCCTTGCATTCAGAATACCAGGATTTAATTTCTTCACCCCATATGGCCCCCAAAGCCCTCCAGGAGTGATCCCTGCACACAAAATAATTAGTAATCCCTCGGCACAGCAATGTGTGGCCCTCATATAAGGAAGAAAGAAGAAAGAAAAGGAAGGAAGGAAGGAAGGAAGGAAGGAAGGAAGGAAGGAAGGAAGGAAGGAAGGAAGGAAGGAAGGAAGGAAGGAAGGAAGGAAGGAAGGAAGGAAGGAAGGGAGGGAGGGAGGGAGGGAGGGAGGGAGGGAGGGAGGGAGGGAGGGAGGAAGAAAGAAAGAAAGAAAGAAAGAAAGAAAGAAAGAAAGAAAGAAAGAAAGAAAGAAAGAAAGAAAGAAAGAAAGAAAGAAAGAAAGAAAGAAAGAAAGAAGGAAGGAAGGAAGGAAGGAAGGAAGGAAGGAAGGAAGGAAGGAAGGAAAGAAAGAAAGAAAGAAAGAAAGAAAGAAAGAAAGAAAGAAAGAAAGAAAGAAAGAAAGAAAGAAAGAAAGAAAGAAAGAAAGAAAGAAAGAAAGAAAGAAAGGAAGGAAGAAAGAAAGTGAGGAAGAGAAAAACACCTTCCTTTATGGGATTATAAAGGAAGCTGTTGAGGGATCTCTTGGCAATAAATTTGAAGAATATATAAAACTGAAGCATAATCTAAAAAGGAGTCACCCAACTATCAGCATGAGGCTCCAGATTTAAGAACATGTAGTTTGAGGAACTGAACTCCAGGCAGAAGCAAACGTCCAGATAAGACTGTGAAAGAAGAATAAAGACCCAAATGGATGAGTTCAAAGATGTGTTCCTTCCTGTTGCCTAGCAATGCACTCCTGTCTACACAGAGAGCACCAGGGTGAAGGCAGCTGGGAAAAGGCCTAGATCTGCATGACCCATTTCCCAATCTACTCAGGGCACTACAGACTGACGTTACCCATATTCTGACTCAGGCTGTATTCTTAAATGTATGAAAATTTTTTTCTAATTCCTTAATAAAACATATACTTCACGAATTACCCCTCCCTGAAATTCATTTCTAGGTGACAGATAAATGAGCCTAGAACTTCCAAGTGGAAGATGGATGTTTCCCTTTCCTACAAAGGTGGTAACCATGCCTCAGCCTGAGAACCAGGGCTCCGTCAGTTGGGTAGTAGGGACGTCTCTTATGCCAAGTACATCTCACGCACATCTCACACACATCTTGGGAACTGCTTTAATGAGAGCAGCCTGACTTCAGTGAACAGATCTCACAAGAGCTTCCTGGAGACCACCAAGAGTTTGCAGTAAGGCCAGAGGGTTTACCTTTCACTGGCAGCATAGTGTGAGGCAGCGGTCAGAGTGCCAGCACTTGTACTGTGGCTGATTCCTTCTCCACTGTAGTGGCCCTTCTCACTTCAGTGGCATCCGTGCTGTGCAAAGTCATAGAGTTTCTAGTTTTATGTAAAACAACTGACATGCGTGGGGGCTGGAACGATAGCACAGAGGGTAAGTCATTTGCCTTGCACACGGCAGACCCGGCTTTCGATTCCCAGAATCCCATATGGTCCCCCAAAGGACTCCCAGGTCTAATGAGTGCAGAGCCAGGAGTAACCCCTGAGCATTGCCGGATGTAATCCAAAGAGCAAAAAAGCAAAAACAAAAACAAACTGATATGCTAGGGAGAGATTTCAGACTGATTGGGAGATATTACTGAAAGGAACGAGATAAGAAACCACAGCTCACCAAATTTGGTTCACAATTTCACCTGCACGGTTTGCCAAGTTGTGCTTTTGGAATTTACAGGAGAGTATTTTACCGAATGCCAACATTATATGATAAATGTTAGATCTGTGTGCTTTTAGGCTAAGAAATTGAGACCTTGGAAATGAAGATAATACGCCAATAAAGTAAAATAAAAAGATAATAGCATCAGATGAACAAGAGACACCGGTAGTTAGATTTACAAATCGGGGAGTACTGTGATCAAAGAATCATTTCAGTAGAAAAATATGAACACTCAGTAGATTGATTCAGAAATAAGTGGAGAAGTATGTACTACTTTTTCTAGAGGTATTTTGTTTTTTTGGTGGGGGAGTGATAGCACAGTGGGAAGGGCATATGCCTTGCACTTGGCCGACCCTGGGTTCGATTCTTCTGTCCCTCTCAGAGAGCTTGGCAAGCTACCGAGAGTATCCCTGCCCACACAGCAGAGCCTGGCAAGCTACCTGTGGCATATTCGATATGCCAAAAACAGTAAAAACAAGTCTAACCCTGAAGACATCACTGGTGCATGTTCAAGCAAATCGATGAATGACAGGACGATAGTGCTACAGTGGTGCAGTGATTGGTAATTTTATGGTAAGCAGAATGCAACATGAGACCTCTGGATATTGCTGTCATTTTTAAGAAAGAGGGAAGGGTTAGATTTGAAAATAACTGCTAGTGGAAAATGAGAATGAAGTGTGTAACACGTAAGAGAAAACAGACTAGCATCTGTGGCAGTAAAGAGAGATTGTACCGTTTACAAGTCAGGGTTGGTTTTATAAGGAAAACCATTTATGACTTTTCGCAGAGCCATAAGCTTAGAAGGCTCTCAAGATTGAGTTCATTCTCTGCAGTGTCCATCATGAAATTCTTAATAATCATTTAAAAAAAATCTAGCATTCTTATTTTCTACCATACTCCACAAATAGTCTTAATAAAAAACATCTCTATAGCAAGGCCAGAGAGATACTATGGTAGTTAGGACTATATCTTTCACACTTTTGGGTGGGTAGGTGTGAGGGAATTACCTAGCAATGCTCAGGGCTTACTCCTAGCTAGCAACTCAGTAATCAGTTCTGGCGGGCTCAGAGGAAGATGCTGAAGATAAATCCTGGGTAGATCGCAGGCAAGGCAAGTGCCCTACTGACTGTACTGTCTCTGGCTCCATATCTTGCATAATGTTAACCTGGTTTTGATCCTGGCTCTCCACATAGTCCCCCAGACCTGCTAGGAGTCATCCCTTAGCACAGAGCCAAAGCAAGTCCTGAGCACAGTAGGTTGTGATCCAAAAAATAAAACAAAAAAACAACAAAATCATCCCAGCATAAACTAAGTTGAGGGCTCCTTACATAAGGGATTCCATCTTTATTATTCTCCAAGCCTGTCATCAGGATGGGAACACATCCCCATTGTTCCACGGGTCAGGGGTTACCTATTAACAAGTACAGTCCATCTACAGATCAACTCCCAATCATAGTCAACACTACCCCCAATCATAACTGTCCCCCATGAGTGCAAGCCAATTGTATTCCATGACCATAAACCAGATTAACCATCAACTAGCTTATTTCGCTTCTGTAACTTGCTTTACTGATCACAGTGCCTGCAGCTGCTTATCTATTGTATCCATTGGCTGATTAAGATGTGATTCTTGCCTTTATAAACTCATCCCCAACTGTCCTCAGGGCTGTGAGTCCTCCCGGGTACGAGGCTGCTCCTGGTGCTGGAGTCTGTCATGAAAAAAAAATATTAATTTGGCCTTTCTGAGTGATGCTCATCTCTACCTCATGAAATTCCCTTACAAGAAAACCACATGGAAATGTCAGCTAATATAAAGCCTTTGTTGTTTTAATACTTAGAGGAAAAATTAAGAGTGTCCCCGGGGATTCAAGGTGAAGAGGAAAGTATAAACCAATCCTAGAAGTATTAGCACTAGTCTGAAATAGCTCTGGGCACTTTGATAATTTTAGCTCACATAGCAGTTGGGTTTATTTCCAAAGGAAAAATGTCATGGAAGAAAGTTGCATTGTATAGCAGGCAGGGAGAGAGAGGGACCCTAGTAAGGCGTATTGTGGGGAAAATGCTGCCTAGAAACTAAACCAGCCTCAAAGGCCTAAAAGCTTAGTACTGGAAGTACTTGCGATAGCTATTAGACAAGAAAAAGAGATTAAGGGCATCGAGATAGGAAAGGAAGAAATCAAACTCTCACTATTTGCAGACGATATGATACTATATCTAGAGAAGCCTAAAACCTCTACTAAGAAACTCTTAGAAACAATAGACTTATACAGTAAAGTTGCAGGCTACAAAATCAATACCCAAAAATCCATGGCCTTCATATATGCAAACAATGAGGCAGAGGAAAGGGACATACAAAAAGCAATCCCATTCACAATCATGCCCCAGAAAATCAAGTACCTCGGAATCAGCTTAACCAAGGAAGTAAAAGAGCTCTACAAAGAAAACTACAAAACGCTACTCCATGAAATCAAAGAGGACATGAGGAAATGGAAACATATACCCTGCTCGTGGATAGGGAGAATCAATGTTGTCAAAATGGCAATACTCCCCAAAGCATTATACAGATTCAACGCGATCCCTATAAGTATACCCATGACATTCTTCAAAGAAATGGATCAAGCAATCTTAAAATTCATATGGAACAACAAACGTCCAAGGATAGCTAAAACAATTCTTGGGAAAAAGACGATGGGAGGCATCACCCTCCCCAACCTCAATCTTTACTACAAAGCAGTAACAATTAAAACAGCATGGTACTGGAACAAAGGCAGAGCCGTAGACCAATGGAACAGGGTGGAATACCCTTACACACAACCCCAAATGTATGATCATCTAATCTTTGATAAGGGAGCAAGAGATGTGAAGTGGAGCAAGGAAAGCCTCTTTAACAAATGGTGCTGGCACAACTGGACAACCACATGCAAAAAAATAGGCGTAGACCTTGACCTGACACCATGCACAAAAGTCAGATCAAAATGGATTAAAGACCTCAACATTAGACCACAAACCATAAGGTACATTGAAGACAAGGTCGGCAAAACCCTCCACGATATTGAAGATAAAGGTATCTTCAAAGATGACACGGAACTAAGCAATCTAGTAAAAACAGAGATCAACAAATGGGACTACATTAAACTAAAAAGCTTCTGCACCGCAAAAGATACAGTGACCAGAATCCAAAGACTATCCACAGAATGGGAAAGGATATTTACACAATACCCATCAGATAAGGGGTTGATATCAATGGTATATAAAGCACTGGTTGAACTCTACAAGAAGAAAATATCCAACCCCATCAAAAAATGGGGCGAAGAAATGAACAGAAACTTTACCAAAGAAGAAATACGAATGGTCAAAAGGCACATGAAAAAGTGCTCTACATCACTAATCATCAGAGAGATGCAGATCAAAACAACCATGAGATACCACCTCACACCACAGAGACTAGCGCACATCCAAAAGAACAAAAGCAACCGCTGTTGGAGAGGATGTGGCGAGAAAGGGACCCTTCTACACTGCTGGTGGGAATGCCGACTGGTTCAGCCCTTCTGGAAAACAATATGGACGATTCTCAAAAAATTAGAAATTGAGCTCCCATTTGACCCAGCAATACCACTGCTGGGAATATATCCCAGAGAGGCAAAAAAGTATAATCGAAATGGCATATGCACATGTATGTTCATCGCAGCACTGTTTACAATAGCCAGAATCTGGAAAAAACCCGAATGCCCCAGAATGGATGACTGGTTGAGGAAACTTTGGTACATCTATACAATGGAATACTATGCAGCTGTTAGAAAAAAGGAGGTCACAAATTTTTTATTTAAGTGGATTGGCATGAAAAGTTTCATGCTAAGTGAAATGAGTCAGAAAGAGAGAGACAGACATAGAAAGATTGCACTCATCTATGACATATAGAATAACAGAGTGGGAGACTAACACCCAAGAATTGTAGAAACAACTACCAGGAGGTTGACTCCATGGCTAGGAGGCTGGCCTCACATTCTGGGGAAAGGGCAACTCAGAGAAGGGATCACCAACTATAATGTAGTCGAAGGCCATGTGGGAGAAGGGAGTTGCAGGCTGAATGAGGGCTTGAGACTGAGCACAGTGGCCACTCAACACCTCTATTGCAAACCACAATAGCTAATTAGAGGGAGAGAACAGAAGGGAATGCCCTGCCACAGTGACAGGGTGGGGTGGGGGGAGATGGGATTGGGGAGGATGGGAGGGATGCTGGGTTTACTGGTGGTGGAGTATGGGCACTGGTGAAGGGATGGGTTCCTGAACTTTGTATGGGGGAAGCATAAGCACAGATGTGTATAAATCTGTAACTGTACCCTCATGGTGATTCATTAATTAAAAATAAATAAATTTATTTAAAAAATAATAAAAATAAATAAAAATAAAATCTTTTGAGACACAAAAGCACAAAACAAAAATCTGAGGAGCCCTGGAAATCCCTTGAATTGCAGAATTCCAGGACCAGAGTACTGGCTGGAATACTCAGAGGAATCACCCAATCCCTGAAATAAAAGCCACTGTAAGGATATAGAAATAAGAGTGTCAGCAGCTCCTGGCTCATGCCCTTGGCAACCATCCTAGCAACAGTCTCAGAGGCATCAGTTTGGGAAGCCTGTATATAAAATACCTTAGCAGAAGCAAAGATGTAGCTTTCTTGGGAATTTACTGCAGATCCACTTGAAATATGCATTTACTTTAAAAAATTTTTTTTTTCATTTCTGGCTAGAGGCTTCCTTGAATATGTTATATCCTGCCCCCAGCAATCCTATGGTCTATCTGATCAGATCGAATTCCAGGGCTGATTTAAACTGACCAACGAAATTGACTTGCCACTACACTCTCCCACAACCTCTGTATCAGAGATCTGATTTCTTTCTTTCTCCCTCACTTATTCATTTCTTCCCTCTCCCCACAGTTCTTCCCAAACTTGAAGAACATAGGTGTCTTCTAACAGCTAAATCATACATCTGTCAATTTTAAACATGTTATTTCAGGTGGCCAGGAAAAGAAGAAAGTATGATTCCTTTTACAGCAGACTTATTAGCATGCAAAAGGAACAAAAGCTATGGTTTTCTTGTTTTCTTAAACAATCCTCACTGCCTAGGTCAGGGGAAGTTTTTGTTTATATCCAATATAATAAATTCCTGGCTAACCTATCAGATTTTGTTTTATATTCGCAGCTCTTGAAACGCAATACACCATTGCCTGGACCATATTAGAACTAAGAATGGGATTTCACTCCCTTACTTAGGCAGAACCTATGTCCTTTTGCCAGTGTGAATAGTTACAGAAGACAGACATCCATGGACCCCTTAAAGATTGAATGCGATGAAATCTCTGGGGCAGGGGAATGGCAGGCAGATAGACAAGAGGCCTGGGTAGTGAGATTTGGGGAAGTAATAAAATTTAAGAAAAAATGCTCAGTAATGAAGGCCTGTGTTCGATTCCTCCGCCCCTCTCGGAGAACCTGGCAAGCTACCGAGAGTATCATGCCCACACGGCAGAGCCTGGCAAGTTACCGAGAGTATCGTACCCGCACAGCAGAGCCTGGCAAGCTACCCTTGGCGTATTGGATATGCCAAAAACAGTAACAATAAGTCTCACAATGAGAGACGTTACTGGTGCCCTCTTGAACAAATCGATGAGCAACACAATGACAGTGACAGTGAATAAAGTACCCCAGGGTTATGAGCATCACCTTGAGACATCACCTTGAGATGCAAATTCTGAGCTCTTTGTGGATGCTGAAATTGAGGCACCACTCAGAGAAGGCTGGATCTTCTCAGAACAGAAAAAACGTACAGGAGAACCTAGTGGTCATGATAAAAATATGAAAGGACCATCAAGAACCCAAGGTTTTCCCCTTGACAAAATTTGGATTAACTATGGTGCATATAGAGAATGCCAGGCCAAGAATTTGAAGAAATTGAATATAACTTTCTCCCAAAAGTCCTTTTTTTGATTTTTTTAAATTCTAGAATAGCCAGAGTTCTATCTTGAACACACACTTCTCTCTCTTTTTCTCCTGTCACACTCTTCTAAGTAAATTTCTTTTTTTTTTTCTTTTTGGGTCACACCTGGCGATGCACACTTCTCTCTCTTTTTCTCCTGTCACACTCTTCTAAGTAAATTTCTTTTTTTTTTTCTTTTTGGGTCACACCTGGCGATGCACAGGAGTTACTCCTGGCTTTGCACTCAGGAATTACTCCTGGCGGTGCTCAGGGGACCATATGGGATGCTGGGAATCGAACCTGGGTCGGCCGCATGCAAGGCAAACGCCCTACCCGCTATGCTATCGCTCCAGCCCCTCTTCTAAGTAAATTTCTTTCGGAAACAATTATTTTACTTTATTAAAAAAAAAAGAAAAGTGGTGGCCATTTTTTAAGATACCCAGTCCAAGTTATTTTTATGGCATTTCAAACAGACAAAAATACTACTGAATCAATAGATTTCTTTAAGCAGTGCGGATTTAGTTATTCAAGAATCTGTCACTGTATTTCTTTGTTATTAGATCTCTTGTGTTTTCTCTTTGGTACACATAAAGATTAGGTTCCTACCCCCCACAGAGAGGAGAAAGGGAGCCTAGTTTCTTCAGTGTTTATTCTGAGAGGTGTTATAAAATCTAGCTCTTACTGAGGTTCTTTCAGCCAGTCAAGATAAAAAATTCAAGGATTAGAGACAAGATCACCAAATTTCGCTGGATTAGTCATCACTGTATCACTGTCATCTTGTTGCTTATCAATTTGCTTGAGTGGGCACCAGTAATGTCTCCATTGTGAGACTTGTTGTTACTGTTTTTGGCATATCGAATATGCCATGGGGAGCTTGCCAGGCTCTGCTGTGTGGGCGGGATACTCTCAGTAGCTTGTTGGGCTTTCCAAGAGGAATCAACCCAGGTTGGCCACATGCAAGGCAAACACCCTACCCACTGTATTACTAATAACCATGATATTATGGCAAAAGCTCTTTGTTTAATTTGTAATGAAGTTTTGGCTGGAAGAGCATAAAAACAGTCTAACTAAGATGGAATCCTCGTGCCAAACTGAAGCACATTTCAATAAACCAATGGACAATTTTGAACAACTTAAAAAGATCTTCAAATTATTGAGAAGTAATGTTTTGAAATTTTTTTACGTCATCAAAAAGTATTTTCTTGCATCTTACAAACTTATTAAATTGAAAAAACTTGAAAAATAAGCCCTTTAATGGGATCACATGAGGGTTAACTGCTGCTATTAAAATGTCATAAATCGTAGGGGAGGCTGTAGAGGGAGCCGGGGAACACGGTGTAGAGAAGTTGACACTGGTGATGTCATCAGTGATGGAACATTGTATGTCACAAACCAAACTAAAAATAACTTTATGAGTTACTGCGCTTTAACTAAAACAAATTGAAAAGAAAAATAAATAAATAATTTAATACATGGGGAAAAGCCTGAAATAAAATTCGTCAAAGTATTTTATCAAGTGATGTGTTTCCAAAAGAAATTCTGCAATTAATATTTTTTTTAATTTTAAATTTTTTATTGAGTCACCATGTGGAAAGTTACAAAGTTTTCAGGTTTAAATCTCAGTTATACAATGCTCGAATACCCATCCCTTTACCAGTGCACATATTCCACCACCAAGAATCCCAGTATAGCTCCACCCCGCACCCCCACACCCCTAACCCCCCACACCCCTAACCCCCCCTTAGCCCCCCCGCCTGTGTAACTAATAAATTTCACTTTACTTTCACTTTGATTGCATTCAATATTTCAACAAAACTCACTATTATTGTTTGGAGAGTCTCTCCCCTAAAGTCAGACCTGCTGAAAAGGAAGCATTAGATAATTTGTTTTCCATTGCTGAGGATGAAGAGGTATGAGGTCGAGTGACCACACAGCGGCCTCTCCGTTTCGGGTTTCTGTATTTTAGTATTTTAGTAACTAAGTCCAGAGAAATATCTGTCAGAAGTTGCATCCTTGCCAACTTGTACTTCTCAGTTACATTATATTCCACATATGAGTGCAATCTTTCTATGTCTGTCTCTTTCTTTCTGACTCATTTCACTCAACATGATACTTTCCATGTTGATCCATTTATATGCAAATTTCATGACTTCATGTTTTCTGATGGCTACATAGTATTCCATTGTGTACATGAACCAGAGTTTCTTTAACCAGTCATCTGTTTGGGGGCACTCTGTTTTTTTCCAGATTCTCGCTATTGTAAACAGTGCTGCAATGAACATAGAAATACAGATGCCATCTCTACTATACCTTTTTGCCTCTCCGGGATATATTCCCAGGAGTGGTATTGCTGGGTCAAATGGGAGCTCAATTTCTAACTTTTTGAGAATCGTCCATATTGTTTTCCAAAAGGGCTGAACCAGTCGGCATTCCCACCAGCAGTGGAGAAGAGTCCCTTTCTCCCCGCATCCACGCCAACACCGGTTGTTTTTGTTTTTGGGGATGTGGGCCAGTCTCTGTGGTGTGAGATGATATCTCATAGTTGTTTTGATCTGCATTTCCCTGATGATCAGAAAATGGGTTTAGACCTCCACCTATCACCATGTACAAAAGTCAGATCAAAATGGATTAAGGACCTCAACATCAGACCAGAATCCCTAAGGTACATTGAAGACAAGGTCGGCAAAACCCTCCACGACATTGAAGCCAAAGGTATCTTCAAAGCTGACACACCACTGGCCAAGCAAGTGAAAACAGAGATAAATAAATGGGACTATCTCAAACTAAGAAGCTTCTGCACCTCAAGAGAAACAGTGACCAAAGTACAAAGACAATCTACAGAATGGGAAAGGATATTTATGCAGTACCCATCCGATAAAGGGTTGATAACAAGGATATACAATGCACTGGTTGAACTCCACAAGAAGAAAACTGCCAAGCTGATCAAAAAATGGGTGATGAAATGAACAGAAACTTTCCTAAAGAAGAAATCCGAATGGCTCAGAGGCACATGAGAAAATATTCAACATCACTAATCATCAGGGAAATGCAGATCTGCAATTAATATTAACTAAATCCATCAGCTATTATCAGTTGTTTTAACCAAAAGTTTGCCATTAGTTTAGATAAAAATGGCTTTAATACAGCATAGTTATTATTTTGTAATATATACTTGTATAAAAAGAATTGTAAGATATCTATTTATGTACATGGGAAATTATTATTATCGTCACCATTTGAAAGGGTATTTAAGAGGGCAAGACATATGTATGTAGTTTTTTAGTCTGAAATTTTAACGGATGAAGGTTTAGAGGAGAATAATGATGCTATTTCTATAAAAACAGTGCTGGTGTAATAATGGGTGAGGATGTTGGATTTTTTCTTTTTTTTAAGTGGCACAGATTGTTTTTATTGAATGAAACTTTCTTAGATATTTGCATAGAAAAAAAGAGAAAGAAAAGAAGTATTTGAAAACATGCATTTTTTGAAAGTGCAAAAAGCAAGTATGTAGCAATAAGCAAGCTAGATGCATGTTCAAAGGAGAATACAGGCTTGAAGACCAAGACTAGAATATTGGATTTATTGCAGAAGTTAAAACTAGTGAGCAAGTCACTTTTATTTACTGCAATGTCCATTAATTAGTACTCATAATTAAAAGAAGAATTCACCAGAGTTCGGTGTTGTATGTGTACATTTCCCAGGACCAGTGTCCCCAGTTTCCCTCCCATTACCTTCCCCCACAGCCTGCTTCTACAGCAGGGGCTTTTTGTTCTCTTCTCTCTCTCTCTCTCTCTCTCTCTCTCTCTCTCTCTCTCTCTCTCTATCTATCTCTCTGACTCTCTCTTCCTGTTGGGCATTGTGGTTTGCATAGGGCCCGCATGGCAGAGCCTGGCAAGCTCCCCGTGGCATATTCAATATGGCAAAAACAGTAACAACAAGTCTCACAATGGAGATGTTACTGCTGCCCGCTTGAGCATTCGATGAACAACAGGACAACGGTGCAATGGTGAGGTGTGGCTGAAAGTTTATCAAGAATATTCCTTTAACTACTTTTAGCATTCAATTCTGTCCAATGTAATCATTCCCAACTATTGTCATGCACTTCCCTTTTCTATCTTACATGCACTCCACTCCACACACACTTGTGATAGATTCCATTCATTGACCAGTCCTCCCTGCCCCTTTTTTCCTGGCTACGGATATTAGTCTTCATATACATATGGATTCACAACTAAATTTATACAATTATATATATATATATATATATATATATACATACATATATATACCATAAATGAGTTTCTTGTCCCTGATCCTGGCTCTCTTCACTGGGGCCCCTTGGAGGGGGCGGGTTGAGTTTCCCTCCAGCCCTGAGCAGAGCCCCAGCAGCTGAAGGGCTCCAGCTCCCAACCAGAGCTATGCTCAAGGCCACTTTCCACATGCTTGGACGAGCCTCATGCATGAAGGAACCGGCAGAGGAACCCTGGTTTGCAGGACCCGGGGGTGAGATCTCCAAGCCTACTCAATTGGGGACTGGGGCCTCTTCCACCCAGCTCCCCCATTTTCCAGTAGCTTAGCAATTACACCCAGAAACTACACACACACCCCTCCCCCATGCTGTGTAATCCCATCAATGGCCAACATACAGAGACTATAAAAACAAGCTCCTGGACATCTTATAGCCTAGTTCTTCCTCTCAAAACACTCAGCAAGCTACTGATTTTTTTGTAACCTGAGTGCATGGTAGAACTTGGCGAGCTCCTCATATGCCAAAAACAGTAACAATAATGGGTCTCATTCCCCTGACCCTGAAGAGCCTTTGATGCAGCACCATTGGGAAGGGCAAGTAAAGAGAAACTGCTAAAATCTCAGGGCTAGGACAAATGGAGATGTTACTGGGCCTGCTCGTGCAAATCAACAATCAACAGGATGGCAGTGATACCGTGATACTATAAATGAATGCACTCATTCTATATATGTTCTACTTTTGACTCATTTCATTCAGCATGATTCCATATATTTATAGGCAAATTTCATGACTTCTTTGTTTCCTAACAGCTGCCTAGTATTCCATTGTGTAGATTTGGCATATTTTCTTTAACCAGTTGTCTATACTTGGGAACTTTGCTTTTTTCAGATTCTGACTGTTGTGAACAGGCTGCAATGAACATGGAAGTGAAAATGTCATTTCTGCTGTGAGCTTTTGCACTCTGGGGTTATATTCCCCAGAAGTGGTATTGCTGGATATTTATGGCAAACCATAATGCCCAATGAGGAAGGCTGGAGAGACAGAGAGACAGAGAAAGAGATAGAGACAGAGAAACAGAGAGACAGAGTAAGACAAACAGAGAGAGAGAGAGCGAAGAACAGTGCCTTCCATAGGGGGTGGGGTGTCAGGAGAGATACAGGGGCTATTGGTGTTGGGAAATATACACTGGTGGAGTGTTGGGTGTTGGGACATTGTATGACTGAAAGTCAATCATGAAAGCTTTGTAACTATATCTCAGGGTGATTCAATAAAAATAATAAATAAATAAAGTTAAAAATAACATTATCTTTATTATTGGTTAACTTCTGTATAGTCACTGCTAATAAATTTGTCAGATATTTTAAAAAGTTGACTACTAATGTTTTACTTAAAAAGCTTAGGGCTGGAGATAAATACAGGATGTGACATTCAAGTATTTTTGCTTTATCAGTTTGGGGGCCACACAAGATATTGCTCAGGGATTACTCCTGGCTCTTTGCTCAAGGATCACTCCCTTTTGAGGGGATGGGAACTCATATGGGTGTTGGGGATTGAACTGAGTGCCTTCCCCACTATACTATCTCTCAAGCCCTTGCATTCTAGCTTTTATTCCTGTCAATTGATATTGCTAGCCTGATGCTTTTTCCTTGTAAGTTAGGTGTTCAGATTCAAGTTTATAACATAAATTTAACCTTTGAAGATCTTTTATTTTATTCCAACATGTACAAGACATTTTAAAGTGATTTTTTTTTGTTTTAACCACAGCAGATTTTTAAAGGAGTTTTCAAGTGCCATCAAATTATCTTTTAAAATTATCTTTCATATCTAATGTTTTTAAAAGTGGTATTATTTAACTTCAAAGTGCCAAAAGTTTACCTTCTGTTGTGTGAAAAGAAGGCGCATTTTCTTTGGCTTCTAATCAACAATAAAGTGTGGGGAGAGAAACAGTTACTCAAAGAGTTACAGATGCAGCTGAAAACCATAGTGTGAATGCCCTAGATTATCTTTCAGAGTACTTATGTTCTGGATGCATTTAATTTTTAATTAGAAAACTATGTATAATTTAGTTTGTGAGGGACACCTGCTAAGGTGACCTGGGGACTGCACAAGCAATTCTAAACCAACCCAGTTGACCAATGGTTCATTGCACGGCCGTTGGTACCATCACTGCTTACACTCTGTGGAACTGGAGATTACCCAGAATACCCCAGAGGTGCTTCTGGCCTCCTGAGCCACATCTAGTGATGCTCAGGGGTTTCCGTGGCATTTTACACCTGAGTTTACTGAAGATGAAGTGCTGTGTGGACCATGTGGTTCAAGTGATTGAACCCAGGTCAGTAACATGAAATAATTGAATATAAGTTCCTATACTATCCCCAGGTTTTGTTAAGGATTCATAAATGATATTTCCCCTCATGTTTTCCATTGTATGAAAATGGAGAATTTAGAATGTCAGACATGGCCGATATTTCTCCGGACTTAGTTACTAAAATACTAAAATACAGAAATCCAAACCCGTGTGGCTGCTAGTGTGGCCTCTCACCCCATATCTCTTCATTCTCAGCAATGGAAAACAAATTATCAAATGCTTTCTTTTCAGTAGGTCGACTTTAGGGGGGAGAAACTCCAAATCAATAATAGTGAGTTTTTTGTTGAAATATTGAATGTAATCAAAGTAAAGTGAAAGTAAAGTAAAATTTACCACTTACACGTGAGGGGTGGGGGGTTGGGGAGGTGGGGGGGAGGGGGGAGGTTTACTGTGATTCTTGGTGGTGGAATATGTGCACTGGTGAAGGGAAATGGGTGTTCGAGCATTATTTAACTGAGACTTAAACCTGAAAGCTTTGTAACTTTCCACATGGTGATTCAATAAAAGAATAAATTTTTTTAAAAAAAGAGGGAAAAATAAAAAATAAAAATAATTAAAACCAAAACAAAACCAAAAAAATGGAATGTCAGAGATAATTGAATTGAAAAAAATGATGCCAATTATTTTATCAGAATACTTATTAGGCTCAATATTCTGATAGTTTACTATAACCCGTTCCCTTTATGTTATTTCAAAGCATTCAGTTCTTTACATTACATACCACAGTTCACAAGTACATGCTACTAATTTAGTAATATATGTCGTTTAATTCTCCAATGTATAATTGGATAGAAGTAGTTTATAGACTCGAGTTAGACTGGAAAGACAGTAGAGTGTTCAAAGCATTTGTCTTTCATTTTTGTTTTCTTTTGGGGTCACACTTGGCAATGCACAGAGGTTACTCCTGGCTTTGCACTCAGGAATTACTCCTAGTGGTGCTTGGGGGACCGAATGGGATGCTGGGAACCGAACCTGGGTCAGACAGGAGGAAGGTAAACACCCTACCTGCTGTGCTATTGCTCCATACCCACAAAGCATTTGTCTTTGACTGAGGTTGACCCAGTCTGATCCATGCCACCACATATTATTCCCTGAGTGCTACCAGGACTTAGAGCTGGCACAGAGTGATGTGGCCCACTGTATAAAACTAAGGCACACCGAAGGGTAGGCTCTCCGGGCGGCTCTGTCTCACCACCTGCGTTCGGTGCTCCGCAACCACAGTGTGTGGACTGGATCACAAAGGCCGGTGGTCAAGGGCAGGCAAAGGAAGAACGAGGACCAAGCTGGTTGCTGATTAGTTACCATTTATTCAACCTTCCATCTTTCTCATCTGCCGCACTCCCAGCTCCGTCCTCTCTCTCCATCTACTGCAGCCTCCCGGGCTTCTCATCTCTCCTCCTACTTGTCTCTCCCACCTTGCCCTCTAGGCTACACCCAGCCAGGTAGCAAAATCAGCATAAGAAAGCCCTTCCTGAGGGCAGGGCATTCCAAAGCCCTTCCTGACTCTTAAGGTTTTTTTTCCTTTCCTTAGTCCAAAACACTTATTAACATATGAATACTAGTTATTTTTGTATGGACATAGCAATAGATACATTGAGTCTTACAAGGCAGCTCTCCTGGCAATGTCTTGCCACAGACTCAGACCACAGCACGCAGGCCAGATTAATCATTCCTCACCCTAGCAGGGTCCAAATCTAGTTATCACTGTTTGGATCATGACAGCATTTGTCCATGACCAAGCTCTTAACTTATAGTTAAGCATTAGGCACTTTGGCCAGGCCCATCTCGATGCCAGGGTAGCACACAACTCACCGCTTGCCCTGAGTCCATCCCGTCCCTCGTCGGGACCCTGCTTTTGGGGGTGCTAGGAAGTAAGGGCAGCTGAGGCTTAGGTGGAGAGAACAGATGCCCAGGAGGAAAATATCATGTAGAGTCAAATGACTCCCAGGTTACAAAAGCATGGCATTTGCTAAGTCTTCCTGTGTCCGTACAAAAAGGACATGGCTCTGAATAAACTATGCAAAGGACTCAAGGAGAAGAGAAAAACAATATTTACAAGTCAACAGAATACTAAGAAAGAAGCTACAAATAAACAAAGAGGAATGGGAGCACTGTAATGGGAGTAACCCAATAAACCTAAACTACCTGAGGATATATAATCCTACACCCCACAAATCAAAAACAAGTAAAATATAAAATTTACTTAATATTTCCACTATTTGTGGGTAGAGTCAATAGCAAGAGTTGGAAAAATAGAACAAGAGGTAAGGTGCTTGCCTTACATGCAGCTGACCCAGGCAGAAGTTATCCCTGAGTACCTCTGGCTCTGACCCAAAAACTAAGATAAATTTACAAAGTCAAAGTATACTTCAAATGGATTATTTTTTCACATTTTAATCTTTGAAAGGTTATATACTAAGATGTTTATTAAATAATATTCTCTCCAGTGATATTCTATCCTTAAGCACTATGTGGAATACTTAGATTTCTTTATATAAGATTCTTCTCTTACTTCCTTTTTCATGTTTGTTAGTATGGCAAGAGCTATCTGTAGCACTGCAGCACTGTTGTCCCGTTGTTTATCGATTTTCTCGATTTGCGGGCACCAGTAACGTCTCCATTGTGAGACTTATTGTTACTGTTTTTGGCATATTGAATACGCCACGGGTAGCTTGCCAGGCTCTGCCGTGAGGGCCGGACACTCTGGGTAGCTTACCGGGCTCTCCGAGAGGGACGGAGGAATCGAATCCGGGTCGGCCTTGTGCAAGGCAAACACCCTACCCGTTGTGCTATATAACAATAAAATATTTTATTTTAGTCTATGTGTATATCACCAAGATAGGGTTGGTGAGATTTAATTTCTGATAGAAGCTTGCATTTTAAAGAAGGAATAATTTAAACATACTTTTATTTGGGTATTGTGACATACATTACTGCTATTGCTGGTTTCAGCAAACATCATTCCAACATCCCAGTCACCATGAGAGTATCCACTTCCCTTCACCATGTTCCCAAAGATGTTTACCTTTAAAAGATCCCTTAAACTCAGTCCTATAGACAGGAGGAACAGCTCTCCCCATTCTGTTGCCTTTGGACATACTTGATCCCTTATTGTGTTTCTTAAATCCCACATATGAGATATATCATTCCACATTATATTTCTTCCCTTCTTGTTGACTTCCTTCAACATGATAATCTCTAGCTCTATCCATCTCACAACAAACTGCATGATTTTTACCCTTTCTTTCACCTGTATGGTATTCCATCTTGTATACATAGCACAGTTTATTGATTTATTCATCCATAGTTGAACATCTTTTTTTCATGCTTGGACTACTGTACCAACCTCTGAATGAGCATGTGTTTGCATATGTTCTTTCTAATTAAAATTTTTGTGTTTGAAGGTAAATAAAAAGCAATGGCATGGCTGCTTCAGATGGGTCTTCTATTCTGAATTTTTTTTTTGGCTTTTTGGGTCACACCCGGCGATGCACAGGGGTCACTCCTGGCTCTGCACTTAGGAATTACTCCTGAAGGTGCTCAAAAGACCATATGGGATGCTGGGAATAAAACCAGGGTCGGCCTCGTTCAAGGAAAACACCCTATCGGCTGTGCTATTGTTCCAGCCCTCTATTCTGACTGTTTTTGCAAGAGCTTCTTAGTGTTTTCCATAGAAGTTGAACCAGATGACATTCCCACTAACAGTGGATGAAGTTTTCTTTCTCACAACAATTCTGCCAACATTGGGACTTTTTATAGATGTCATTCTTATTTACGAGAAGTGAAATTTTGTTGTTTTCACTTGCATTTCCCTAACATAAATGATGATGACCATGTTCTCTTATACCTGTTGGCCATCTGTGTCTTTTTTTTTTTTAATTTTTTTTTATTGAATCACCAAGTGGAGGGTTACAAAGTTCTCAGGATTATGTCAGTTATACAATATTCAAACACCCTTCCCTTCACCAGTGCCCATCTTCCATCACCAACCCCCCCAGTATATCTGCCGCCCCCTCCCACCTCCCTAGTCCCCACCCTTGTACGTGATAAGTTTCACTTCATTTGCGCTTATCTCGATTACATTCCATGTTTCAACACACAACTCACTACCGTTGCTGGGGTTTCCCCCCAAAAAGAAAAAGACAGTCCTATTGCCAATGAGGCATTTGATAGTTCTCCATTACTAAGAATATAGAGATATTAAGTCCTGCTGTTTGTTACATAACTTTTCTTTTTCCCCCTTGCCCCGCGCCACCGAGTTCACGCCTGTTTAGTAATCGCCACGCTGTCTGACAAAGGGAAAAAAACCGAAGAGGATGGTTTTTTCCCGTCATCAGCCGGCGTGGGGCTCTGGCTTAGTTGATAGTCTAGTAGAGTGTCTGCAAGCAGTTTCTGGAACCAAAGGTCTTGCGCTGATATCGGCTCTGGCTCAAGATACCACCAGCGTCCCGCTGGTCCATGTACCTAATTTTTCCCCTTATTTCCCATTCCCACGCCACCAGGTCTGTTTGCTTAATGGACATCACACTATGTTTGACACCACGCCACGTTTCTTCCCGAGAAAGAAGGATATTTCTTCTCAGCCGGTGTGGGGATATAGCTTAGTTCAGTCTAGAGAGATGGCTACCATTTTGATTGCCTTCAATATTTCAACAAGATACTTACTATTCTTGTTAGGATCACCCACAAAAGTCCGACCCATTAAGAAGGAACCATTACATATTGCTGAAGTCCAGGGAAAAAGTTGAAGGAGAGAGAGAGAGATTTCCGCACGGGGGACCTGGCGGAAACTCTCAAGTCACATACTGCAGGTTGCTGGTGGGCTGCTGGTGTCCCAAGCAGCTCCCTCCTCTTCGTCAGTCATTCTGGGGGTGCGGGCGCGGAGAAATGGGAAAGCCCACGTGGCTGCACTCTCTTTAAGTGTCCGATGTGGGCGGAGACCGGTACTTCCCCGCCCTCGATCCCCCGCCAGCCGCGCCGCGCATTTGGGTGCGTCTCTCCATTTTGTGCTCAGAGAAGTGGGGTAGATGCTGTGCTGTGCCCAGGAGAAGTTGAGGGGAAGAGAGAGAGATTAAAGAAAAAAAAAAAAGAGAAACGCCGGGCCCCCGCTCGGGGGACCTGGCGGAAACTCTCAAGTCACATACTGCAGGTTGCTGGTGGGCTGCTGGTGTCCCAAACAGCTCCCTCCTCTTCGTCAGTCATTCTGGGGGTGCGGGCGCGGAGAAATGGGGGCCATCTGTGTCTTAAAGAAATTTTTAAATGTTATGATTTTGTTGCCTTCTCTCCTGAAAATTTCTCCACTTTATTCTTGAGTCCTAAAATGTGGATGTTGTAAGTTAAAAGTGAACTGTATTTTGAAATGTTTTTTGAACATATATATTATTTCATTAGTCACATGTTCTTAATATATATATTATACGATATTTTCAACTTAGATGAGGTCCAGTGTGATCATTTTTGAAAATTAGGTGTGAACTAGAAGAATAAAGTTATAGGCCTAAAGCTTTAAAATGTTTTAAATGTTCACTAAAATCTGGGGCATATTATTGTAGGAGTGAAACAATTCACATAAAGTCACTTGTTTTGTGAGTAGTGAAACTTTGCTTTGAAATGTCATAAGTATTCTTCATTGAAGTCTTCCTACTTTTTTGTAGTGACTATGAAAAATGACCTTTAAAAAATGTCAGTAGTCACCAAAGTTCAGCTATTTAGTTAATAAAGTACATGGTTATTATAACAACTATTGGCATTTCCAAACAAACAGAATAAATAAAGCTTAGAAAGGTTTGTTAAGCAATTTTCTACTAGCACCAACACTTACTAAGAAAGGAAACCAAAAAACATAGGCATCTAAAAAACTCTAATTTTCTTGAATGCACAAAATGCTACAAGAAACCGTATAGAATATAAAGGTGGGAATTAGACACACTGGTGGAGGGTATGATGTTGGAATGTTCTATGCCTGAAATTCTATCATTATCAGTGTTATAAATATGGGTAGCACTGTAGCACTGTTGTCCCATTGTTCATCGATTTGCTCAAGTGGGCACCAGTAATGTCTCCATTGTGAAACATTGTTACTGTTTTTGGCATTTCGAATACGCCATGGGTAGCTTGCCAGGCTCTGCCGTGCGGGTGAAATACTCTTGGTAACTTGCCAGCCTCTCTGAGATGGACAGAGGAATCGAACCTGGGTCAATCACATGCAAGGCAAATGCCCTACCTGCTGTGCTATCACTCCAGTCTATAAATAAGGGTACTTCAAAAAAAAATTAAACTAGGAAACAAATGTTAAACTTGGTAAAATGTTTACCTTTAGTAAAAGTTACCAAAAGAGGATGCATGTAACAAGCTCCAACTTTCAAGTAATAAATAACAGGGAACATTGATAGTCAAATACTGATGAAAGGTTTAAATATAATAAAATTATATAACTTCATTTCCAGGTTTATAAATCAACATATTTTATCAATAAATTAGGGGGGAACACCCTACAATGCTCTGGAGTTTCTCTTGTCTCTGCTCTTAGGAATCAGTCCTCAAGGTGCTCTGAGGATGCTTTGGATTGAACCTGGGTCAGCCACATAGAAGTCAAGTACCCGACCCTCTGAACTATCTTTCCACCCCCATTTTTGTAATATATTAACTGATATTGGAATCCAAGAAAATTTTGTTTCTGTAAAGAATTTTAAGAAAATGGAAAAAGAATATATATATATGCATATATATTTCTGTAAGCAAAACATGTTTTCTTAGAGAATCTTATTGCTAATGTTTTTTTAATAGTCAATTTAGTGAAATAGTTCACCACTTTAAAAAAATAAAAAAGGTCATAGTACACCCCACACTTGCAAGACTATTGTTGCTAATTTGTTTTCTTTAAAGAAGAATTTCATTGAAAACCCTATCTTGAATAATTGGAAATCAAAGTTTTAAATTCTGGATGACTGACCCCACCTTTAAAACTTTGTAATTATTGGAAATATTTTTTTAATTCTAAAATTTTAATCAAAAACATTCTGTTTACTTACATATATATTAATTGTTCTCCTAGTCTTAAGATTCACAAGAATAGGAAACATCTTTGTTTTATTTCATTTTTGGGGGGAGCCACACCCACTGTGTGAAGGGTTTACTCCTGGATCTGCGCTCAGAGATCACTCAGCAGGATTTGGGGAAACACATGGGTTACAGGGATTAAATCCGGGTCTGCTGCATTCAAGGCAAGGGCTCTTACTCTCTGTACTATCTCTCCAGCCCTCAAATACGCAGCAGTTTTAATCATCACTCTAGCCTAAGTGCTTGAAAGCATCCTGAACATAAAGGAAGCAATGAATATATATTTTATAAATAATATATCAATAAGCTATATTAGGTATTTGTTTGACCTTGTTGACTTGATAACATTTCAATACTCCATAGCATACTCTATGCTATTTTTCCTTTGTGGAGTGTGTCAGCATGTAAGATTATGAACTCAGAATAAACTTGAGAAAATTTGTAAACTTTGAACCCCTTAACTACTTTTAGTTTTATTACTGCTCCTTTGATCTAAAATACTTTCCATTTGTTTATAAAGGTAAACAAAGTGTTAGCTTTTATTTTTCTATATTACTCAATTAATTTCAAATACTTTACAGGTTGAAAGACTGCCTGATACATAATAGGTGTCCTATATTTGTTTGTTGATACATGAATTTGGAGAGGGACTGTGAGGACATATTCAGTTGTGCCTGGATCTTATTCCAAATTCTCTGCTCAGGGATCACTCCTGGCAAACTTTGGGAAAACCATATGTGGTAACAAGGGTCAACCTCAGGTTTTCTATGTGCAAGGCACGTGACTTAACTGCTTTACTATCACTATCTACCGATACATGAATGTGTAAAGTTTTTGAGAAGTAAAGGATATATTTTAGAGTTCATGAGACAAATGTTTTCTGGTAATTGCATTTTTATAATTGATTAAGAATATACAAAAAGGGACTGGAGCAATAGCACAGCGGGTAAGGCGTTTGCCTTACACGTGGCCGACCCAGGTTCGATTCCCAGCATCCCATATGGTCCCCTGAGCACCGCCAGGAGTGGTTCCTGAGTGCAGAGCCAGGAGTAACCCCTGTGCATCTCTAAGTGTGACCCAAAAAGCAAAAAAAAAAAGAATATATTAAAAAATTTTGAAATTTTTGTATAAAGATTTACATCATGCATAAACAGATACACGGCTCTTGTATTTAAATGTACTCAAATCCATTATTATCAGTTACATCGGGCTACAGTAATATATTAAAAGATGTATTCTAAATAGTTCCTGGAAAATAATCTTAACTGCTCTCATAATAGGAAAGGAAACATGTGTATTCAGCTAAAATGATATAATTTTCTTTAATCTGACTTTTCTACTTTCCACTGTACAATTTCAAATATGACTTAATTTCATAATGTTCTATTCATTTAAATTTTCTTATCTTTGAAATATTTTAAGCATATGCTTAAACTATTATTTTTAAATAGATAGCACAGCAGCTCGGGTGTTTGCCTTATACATAGCCAACCCTGGTTCGATTCCTCCATCTCTCTCAGAGAGCCCGGCAAGCTACTGAAAGTATCTCTCCTGCATGGCAGAGCCTGGTATCTACCTGTGGCATATTCAGTATGCCAAAAACAATAACAACAAGTCTCACAATGGAGACGTTACTGATGCCTGCTTGAGCAAATGGATGCGCAACAGGAATACAGTAATAGTGACAGTGATATTAAGTGATCTGAATTAAAGTTTATCAGAAAACTTGTTTATTCACTTTGCAGTGCCCAAACAAGAATACATTATTTATTACTGCAGGGTTTTAGGTAGGCAACGTACAAGAATATATTACTATGAGTCACTTAGTACTCATCAACAATGCCCAAAATATACAATTAGACTTGAAATTGATAAAAAAATTTATTTGTCACCTGAATCCTGCATGTTTGTCTCTGTTGATTACTATAAAGAGTGTAAACAATCCTACTACCCTTTTTTCCTGCATTACCATAGCCTGTAATATGCACTGATCACGTATAGATTTAACTAATTGTAATAAAAATATTGAAACTATTGCTCAGAAATACTTCAGAAAACATTTTGTAAGTTAAGAATAGATACGAATAATTTCTGTAAGAAAATATAAAAAAGACTAATAAGGTAGCTGAACCTCGGGCAATGCTTTGAATAAGATGTAACATAGAAATATAAGCCAAAGAATTTAATTAACAAATGTTAACATGACTGAAAGTTGAGTGAACTCTGTGTGTTGAAAGTGAAAGGTTTATGCCTAAAAAACGGGAAAAATAGGCAACAGAAAAAGGTGGAATGAAAGAGAGCAAGAAGGCTGTAACTTAAACAATCATCACTTGCATATTAATGGCATTTGTGGGGATATTATTGTGTTAATTATTTTAATAGTGTCTTGGAAAAGCAGGGATTAAAAGGAGAAAACCAACTAAGATCCTTTGGAAATTGACTAGTTATGAATTAATGAAGATCTTAAATAGAACTATTTTTACTGTTAATGGAAAAGAATGTTATAAAATTTTCACTCAACTCCATCCCTTTTTAAATGAACTTCAGGACAATATTCTTGAAATCTTAAATCTTTTTGTCCTCTGTGAATCCAATTCTGCAGATCAGAATAAATGAAATGAGCTTCATAAACTTGGTATGAACTCTCATTAACTTCATCAGTGAAGGTGTGAAAGGTTGCAGACTTACTTTCCTTAGTCAAGAGGGTTGTCTATAATAAAACACCTATCACTTCAGGGATTTTAAATTAACAAGCCATCTGGTAGGGGAAAAATAATGAGGACAGCATTACTCATGAGGGAAGGTTTGAGTTTAACTGAGAGGGCTAAACACCATTGTAGATAAGCTGGTAATCTTTTTTGTTTGCTTTATGCTAAACTTTCTGTTCTTATTAATAGATTATACCTTTAGGGTTCTATTTAAAACTAAATTTCATTATTATAAAAGCAAAAAAAGGTGCATAAAATAGGCAAGTAACTGTGAATTAGATGCAAACCCCATTGTTAGTTGAAATCTGGATAGTGCCATATGACAGTCTCATTAGGTAATTAGATTCATTATTTTTCATGAGGTAGCTGTGAAAACTGAGTAGTACTCTACAAAATTTACTTGTCTGAAATAGCCTCTTGATATGGCTTCCCCGATGATCTAGAGATATCACTGTTTAAGAAAAAATAATCAAATCTAGGGGTGAAGGTGGCAAGGTGTGTGATTTTCAGTACTATCAAAGAGATTATTTCTAACTTTTTGCCTATTATTCTTATTGCAGATTTTCCCCACAATAATTAATAAAACTATATACAAATCTGAATAATTCCAGAATAGTTTAATTAATGACTTATTTGCAAGCTAAGGTATTATCATGTTTGTGACAGATGGGGAGTTTGCAAGAACATTGGAAAACAAATAAATAAAGTCATGGGAAGCCAATTTATCTGAACTTCAGAATCACGACAATTTGAAATGTGGACTTTCTATTTAATGCTCACATGGCATAAAAGCAGCCATAGAATTTATATTTATATAATTTGGATATATAATTTTAAAACTTAAAACATTTCATACCAGCTAACAGAAATCCATGTAAATTAGGCATACAAATAGTATCTCTATAAAATTTTATAATGTTCAATTTTTATATTATGATTCTATATTTATGAATAAAAGCAAAAACATTGTGCTAAAATCACCGAGAAAATTGCTATTCATATGTTTTATTTTTTAGTTTAATGCATTTTAATTTAGTTCGTGAAGCACAGAAATGTAGGACATCTAATAATAAGCATCTAAACACAAATGAAAACAGATGGACTTTCCACCAGCATTAACATTCTTCCTGGTTGTTCAACTTACATTATTTAAAGTTCTTTTTGTTGTTAAGTAATTATATATTGCTATTCCTTATTCTATACAACTTCCTAGACCCCCCAAGTTTGTTATTATATGCAAACCACCGTATATATGTGACTATATCTCTTTTTATCTCTTTTACAAAGTTACATCATTATTTCCTGAGTTTGCGATCTCCCATACACATGACTTGAGATCCAAGATTTTATACAGATATTTTATTTAGTAGTTCTGGATAGGAGAGAATGAATAAGAATTGTGTACATGAAGAAAAAACAATAAAAGGCACAATCTTAATGTATAGCTCTGAATAGGTCTCAACTCAGTGAGCTCTTCTGGAAAAAAATGTAGCTGATGCTCCATATACCTTATAGAAAGGGTATTTTTATGTGCATTTCCATCAGCATTAATTTTTCTACATTGCTAGAAAATGCCAGCATGTGAGCTGAATAGGCACCTCCATCTTCACTGAAAATCTTGGGACAGAAATGCCACTAGAGTAATGACTCAAGTTCTAGAAAGAGTGCTTGCAGAAACCTACCTCTATTGCAGCCGAAAATGTGTTTCAGGCCAGTAAATGTTTTACCTGCTACAAATTATCTTTATGTTTCTTAGGTCTGTGCATAACTCTCTTTAATACATTTTCTGTTTAAGTGGGAAGCCAGTCATTCTTTCAGTAATACTCAGTGACTAGGGATTAGAGAGAGTATAGCTTAGTGGGCACTTGCCTTGCACTATGGAACTCTGTAAGGTACTCGGAGAAATTGTCCCTAAGCACGGAGCCTGGAGGAAGCCCTGAACACAGCTGGGTGTGGCCCACAATAATAATAATGATAATAATAATAATAATATCGATAAAACAACCCAGTGCTTACACTTAACAAGACAAGATATAGTACCTACTATTGTAGATTTTTCTAAGGTGTCCGAATGTTCACTCCATTTTACAATAACATTAGTAGAAGATGTATTCTCTATTACTCATTACAGATTGTGTTTATCTTTATCCAGATCCATACCTGTTACAGTAGTTAGAGAATGAAGATCGCTTGAAATTTAAGATTTTTTGGTTGCCTTTCCTAGTGTCTGGTTGCTGAGATAAGAATCTATTAATTGTCCACTTTCTGCTAAATGATTTACTTATGTTGAAGTATTAATGAATCCATTGAAGAAATGATGCTCAGTCAAGAGGCATGATACTTTTATTGTATTGTTCAGTTTGATTTGATAAGATTTTATTCAAAATTTTTGCCATTAACTCAGCAGGGATACTTGTTTGCAGTTTTCATTTTTTTTGTGACCTCTAATGCCTGCTTTTAGTATCAGAAAAGTGTTGGCCATATAAAACCTTTGGAAGGCTTGTTTTTTGTTCCATTTTTAGAATGTTATCCACCACATCAAGATAAGGAAATATAAAAATAAAATAATAAATGAGAACAGAAAATGCCATTGATAAGATTCAGTGCCCATTTATAATTAAAAACACTTAAAATCAAATTAGAAGAAATGTATTTGAACATAATAAAAGACATGCAAAAAAATTATAGCTAACATATAGCCAAAATAAAACAACAAAAAAATTGGAAGCTTTTTTCCTTTAAGATTTAGCATAGAACAGTTTTCCAAAGAAGATATATAGATGGCTAACAGACAAGCAAAAATGCTCATCATCACTGAGTTTTCGAAAATTAAATATAAAATGACAGTGAACTATCATTTCATGCTAATGAGAATCATCTTTATTTAAAAGGCCAAAACAAAACAAGTGCTGGCAGGAATGTGGAGAAAAGGAACCCTCATTCACTACTGGTACGTATATAAACTGGTTCAACCTCTAGGGAAACTATGGAGATTTTTCCAAAAATTAAAAATAATTATCTATCAATTCTCCTATCAGGTATTCATCCAAAGAATACAAAAATACTATATAGGATATGCATATGCTTATGTTCATTGCAACATTTTTCTTTTTTTTTTTAATTTAAATTTTATTGAATCACCATGTGGAGGGTTACATAGTTCTCAGGATTATGTCAGTTTTATGTCAGTTATACAGTACTCAAACACCCTTCCCTTCACCCATGCCCATATTCCATCACCAACCACCCCATTATACCTCCCGCCCCCTCCCGCCCACCCAGTCCCCGCCCTTGTAAGTGATAAGTTTCACTTCGTTTACACTTTATCTTGGTTACAGTCCATGTTTCAACACATAACTCACTATTGTTGCTAGGGTTTCCCCCCAAAAAAGAAAAGACAGTCCCACTGTCAAGGAAGCATTTGATGGCTCTCCATTGCTGAGAATGTAGAGATATTAAGTCCCGCTGTTAGTTACATAACTTTTCTATTTTTTTCCCCCCTCGTCCCGCGCCACTGAGATCACGCCTGTTTAGTAATCACCACGCTGCCTGACAAAGGGAAAACAAACCAAAAAGGATGGTTATTTCTTGTCATCAGCCGGCGCGGGGCTCTGGCTTAGTTGATAGTCTGGTAGAATGTCTGCAGTTTCTGGAACCAAAAGTCATACGCTGGTATCGGCCCCGGCTCAAGATTCCACCAGCGTCCCGCTGTTCCATGTACATAATAATTTATTCCCTTGTATCCCATTCCCACGCCACCAGGTCCGTGTCAGCTTAATGGACATCATACTATGGTTAACGCCACGCCGCGTTTCTTCCCGAGAAAGAAGGATATTTCTTCTCAGCCGGCATGGGGATATGGCTTAGTTCAGTCTATAGAGATGGCTACCACTTTGGTAGCCTTCAATATTTCAGCAAAAGACTTACTATTCTTGTTAGGATTTCCCACCAAAGTCCGACCCGTTAAAAGGGAACCATTTCATATTGGTGATGATTAAATGACAATAGGTTGCATGGCCATGGCAGCGGCCTCGCGGCTTTGAATTTCTGTATAAAGTCCAGGGAAAGTACAGCCAGAAACTACACATCGCTACAAACTTTAACCCTATTATGGTCCCCCCAAAGTCCAACCCATTACAAAGGAACCATTTCATATTGCTGATGATTAGATGACATTAGGCTGCCGTGGCCGCACGGTTTTGGGTTTCTATATAAAGTCCAGGGAAAATTCTGCCTAAAATTCTATCGCTACAATCTTTTACCCTTCAACAAAAAACTTAGTACTATTGTTTGGAGTTTCCCCCCACGTTAAGCCCTGCCAAAAAGGAACATTTACACGTGCAACACTTTTCTTTCTCTCTTTTATTGGGGGGGAGGTTTCAAGCCCAGCAATGCTCAAGGCTTTCTCCTGGTGCTGCACTCAGAGATCACTCCTGGTGGTGCTCAGGGGACCATAGGAGGTACTAGGGATGGAACCTGGGTCAGCTGCACGAAAGGTAATTGCCTTACTCCTTTACTAATGCTCCAGCCCAGCAGCATTTTTATAGATCTGGAAGTGCCCAAATTCTCCATATCAGATGATAATACAAATAATATGTTATATAAATTCATATACATATACGTATATATGCACAATGGAATGCAATTCACTAGCCAAAAGATAACATACAGCCTTTTGCAACAGTATGGTGGAAAAAGAAGATGTCATGACAAGTAAAGAATAGTCAAAAGGAAAAAGATGAATTTCCAGGAATTGCTGGGTCATAAGGCAGTTCCTTGTATTCTTAATTTTTAAAGGAATCTCCATAAAGCTTTTATATAGGCTTATTTTTATTACATCCCCAACCAATACTAGTTGTTTATGTTCCTTTGATAAATGTCATTCTCGTTGATGTTAGGTGATACCTCACTGTTGTCTGAATTTGCATTTTCCTAATAAAAAAATGATGGTGAACCTATCTTATCTTTATATTGGCCACAGTTATGACTTTTTTTCCAAATGCTAGTCCATCCTGCCCCATTTTTTCATGTTTTATTTTGCTTTTGTATTCTGTTGTTTATCTTTGTGACATGTTTTGTATACTAAACATTTATCTGATGAATTTGCTTTCCTTAGTGCCATTTTTCTTTTTTCTTTTATTTTATTTTATTTTTTTTTTTTTTTTGCTTTTTGAGTCACTCCTGGCTCTGCACTCAGGAATTACCCCTGGCGGTACTCAGGGGACCATATGGGATGCTGGGAATCTAACCCGGGTCGGACCGTGTGCAAGGCTAACGCCCTACCCGCTGTGCTATTGCTCCAGCCCCTATTTCTTATATGACATAAATAAAGTCTATTATTTCAATGATTATGACTTGCTATAGCTATCCAATTATTCTCCTGCTCTGGGGAAAATTAAAAACTGTTATATAAATAAGTACATTTTTTTCATTAAGATATTAAGTGAACAAAACTGAAGACTTTATTTATTCTTCACATATGTATTTCTTAGAATTTCCCATTCCTCGTGGGTCTTTGACTTTCTCCCTATGCTAAAGATTGTTATCATATAGTCCATGTTTGATATTAAACAAGATTTAGTTATGAATGGAATGGAAACAAATAAATGAATACCAGGCACTTTGTAAAGATTACTAAAAGATGCTTTGTAGCCAAATGAAAGTGATTTTTGTTTGTTTGTTTGTTTGTTTGTTTGGGGGCCACAACTGGTGATGCTCCTTGCTCAGGAATTACTCCTGGCAGTGCTCAGTGGACTATATGGGATGCGGGGGGGGTAGAACCCAGGTTGGCCATGTGCAAGGAAACCATGCTACAGACTGTACTATCACTCAGGTCCACGAAGGTGGATGTTATCTTCAAGTTTTATAAGGATTAGTTATCATCCCCCACTACTTTCCCCACTTCTGCTCCACCCAGTTCATCGAGACTCTGATGCAAGTCAGAGAACCTTGGCAGAGATGCTTCTTTCCACCTGACCCATCGGCCTTGATTCATTCTTGATGATTTCATGACAAATCCTCTATTACCCCCTACCCACACTTTCAAAGTAAAATGGTTTGGGTGGGGGGTGGGCAAGGATAAATCCACTATCTTTCTCAAGTTGCTTACACCTGAATTAAGCTTTTATTTTGGCACTCAATCTCTTCTCTCAAATAGTTAGCCTTTTAGCACGGAGTGCCTTAATCCCTAACATGGGATCAACCATAAAATCTTGAGTAATGATAAAACTTAAAAAAGAGGTTATAATGTTATAACATAACATGTTATGAGAAGGTTCTAACACCTTTTCAAAGTGCTATCTCTTTGCCAATGCTAATACTATGATTGTAACATTCACCTGTTGCTGGCTACAATTAACAAAACCTTATCTATGCCTAAAACTAAGAAGCTAATATGATATTGTGTGACTATAGAGTAGAAGTGGAGTGCCCAGAGGTAAAGATGCTCTCCAGGGATCAAAGGTAGGCTTTTTTTCTAGCAGTCAAATAATTTATTGGAGGAGGTTCATATATACTGGAAAGGCAAGAGACTTTACTGGGAAGAACACTCTGGAGTGATAAGAGAGCTCGTGGTTGTCCCAGGGAATCTATTCTACCTCATCATCCACAGCCTTAGAGCAGATTCAAATTTCTGTGTTGCCACAGGTCCAGATGGCTTGATTGTGTGTGTACTTGGTATGGTCTAGGTGGGGTGTGTATTCTTTGTTCATGTTGGAATCAGGCACATGTGTTTCTGGGACTTAGACAAATCTATTACTCGATGATGCCTTCTCTTCCTTTCAGCACTTTCCTAGGACATTTTCAAAGCAGTTTGGAGTGCTCTGAAATCATGTTGAGACAAGTCAGTAAAGAGGTTGTTTGGTGTGGGTCAGGGATGGATGGTTTCATAGAGTGGCTTCCTAGAAGTCCTCCTGGAAAGATTTGTACTTTATTGACTTGTATTGATTAAAAACGAAAATCACCCTTTCCAAAAAAAAAAAAAAATGAGAACATAGGGTCAGAGCAATAGTACAGCAGGTAGGGTCTTTGCTTTACATGTTTCCAACCTGGGCTCCATCTCTGGCATCTCACAGGGTCCCTGAGGACCACCAGGACTCATTCCTAAGTGCAGAGTCAGGAGTAACCCCTGAGCATCTTCAGGTGTGTCCCCAGAACAACAACAACATTTTTTTTAATTGGAACATAGAGTAAACAAGAAAGAGACCACCATAGTGACTATACTTGGGCAAACTGCTTGCTTTTTTTTTTGAATACGTGAAGGTCTCAGCAACTCTGCAAACAAGGAGAAATCTGTCATTTAACTTTGAATGAAAACTGACAGTCCTTAAAACCTCTGATTACATTTTTAATTAATTTCCATGTCAGTCTTTTCTTTGTTTCACTTTTGTTTCTCTTAAACATGAAGGATTACAATATCATTCTGCTTTTCTTTTTGTTTCTGAGCCTCATCTAGTTGTGCTCAGGGATCACTCCTGGCACTTTCAGGACCATACATGTTGCCAGGGATCAAACGTAGGTCAGTCACATGCCAGGCACGCATCCTACACAACGGCCTATTACCCTGGCCAGTAACATCATTCTTTTATTGAACTGATGTATTTTTTAATTAATTAATTAATTTTTTGCTTTTTTGGGTCACACCCAGCGATGCTCAGCGGTTACTCCTGGCTTTGCACTCAGGAATTACTCCTGCGGTGCTTGGGGGACCATATGGGATGCCGGGGATCGAACCAAGATCGGCTGCGTGCAAGGCAAACGCCCTACCCACTGTGCTATCTCTCCGGCCCCTGAACTGATGTATTTTCAGGACTAAGAAAGAGCTTCTACAAAATAACTAGAAAAAGAAACTTAGGTGTTATGGTATTTATAAAGATGTTTCAACATAAGGACAATATAGGATTTATGAGGCACTGCTTCCTGCTGCTTTTGTCCAAATAGAAGATGGACGTTTTAGTCAGTGCAATGTATTAGAAAACAGTCCTCATCCTCTGTCCTAAGTATTTATACTTTTATTTTTTTTGTAATTTCCCTGCCCGCTCCCACTTATGTCAGACGTTACAATATGTAGGCTGATTCTAGGTCCTTCTTTAATGGTCATCAATTTGTACCACTAAACTCAGTGTCCTAAGGACAGTGCCTGGTGCCGTATCAACCTACTGTCCCTCCACTCTAAAATTGGTTTCTACTCATTTACCTGTGCTCTTTTTCTTTTACCTGGTTTATGAAATAAATGTCCCTTTTCTTTGAGGAAAAAAAATAAGCACGTGCAGGGGTGTATATATAGCTCAGTAGCACAGCACATACTTTGCATCTGTGAGGATTGTAAGAGATAGCTCACTACAGATGATATAAAAATGGAGAATATAAACATATAAAAAGAAATAGCATATAGTTTTATTCAAATAAACTCTACAGCATACTTATAAGATGGCAATAATGCTGAACACTGAGAACAAATGTTGGAGCAGATATGGACCAGAAGGCACTCTAAGGTGTATGTGGTGAGAACTTCAGGTGGTACTTTGAAAGATGATTTTATATATATATACATATATACACACATATTTAAGACATATTATTACCATAATCACATTCCTTGGCAATTATACAAATAATTGAAAAAATGTTCACACATATATCTACACATTGCTACTTATAGCTGAATTTTCAAAATTGCCAAAATAAAGGCAACCAAGATCTTATTCAATAGGTAAATGGATAAACAAACTAGTACTTTCAGACAATGTAATACACAGAACTTAAATAGTGACCCATCAAATTTTGGAGCCCTGGCAGAAACATGTGTGCACTATGTGGAAAAAAAAAAGCCATAACAAGAAGATTGCTGTACAATTCCAAATATTCAACATTCTGGAAAAGACAAAGCGATGGATTCAGTAAAAGAATCCATGGTTTCTTGAGACAGAGAGAAAAAGAGAATCAAATTTTAGGGCATTAAAATTATAATACAATAAAATTGGTTATATCTGTCACTAAGAATTTATTAGAATTTACAAAATACAAAATAATCTAGTGTAGGATAACATAGTCTCAGGTAGCTTAGGTTTATTGGGTTACTCCCATCACAGTACTCCTATTCCTTGTGTTCATTTGTAACTTTTTTCTTTGTGTTCTGTTGACTTGTGAATATTGTTTTTTTTCTTCTCCTTGAGTGCTTTGCATAGTTTATTCAGAGCCATGCCCTTTAGAATGGGCACAGGAAGATAGTAGTAAATGCTATGCTTTTGTAACCTGGGAATCATTTGACTCTACATGATATTTTCCTCCTGGGCATCTGTTCTCTCAACCTAATCCTCAGTTGCCCTTACTTCCTAGCACCCCCAAAGGCAGGGTCCCGAGGAGGGTCAGGATGGACCCAGGGCAAGCTGTGGGGGAGCTATGTGCTACCCTGGCATCTAGATGGGCCTGGCCAAAGTGCCTAATACTTTAACTATAAGTTAAGAGCTTGATCGTCATGATCCAAAAAGTAATAACTAGATTCAGACCCTGCTAGGGTTAGGAATAATTAATCTGGCCTGAGGACTATAGTCTGATTCTGTGACAAGATGTTCTCAGGAGAGCTGCCCTACAAGCCTCAATGCATCTCTTACTATCTCCATACAAAAATAACTAGTATTAAGATGTTGATTGAGTTTTTGGATGGAGGAAAGGAGAAAAACCTTAAGAGGTACTTTGCCTGTGGGCAGGAAGGAAGGGCTCTGGAATACTTGGAGGTGGTGTTTCCTTTGAACCTGGTGGGCCCTCTGGAAGGGCTTTCTCATGTTGATTTTGCTGGGTATAGCTTAGGTCCAGAGAGACAAGTAGGGATGGAGAGACAAGTGAGAGAAAGAGAATGCAGAGAGTGGGGATTGAGGAATGGGAGGTAGCAAGGAGGAGTGCTGGGGGAGAGAGAGGAGAGAGAGGAAATGGGAAACTTGGAGAGATTGGAACAGGAGAGTGGAGAGAATGGAATAAATGGCAACTGATCAATCTACCGGCTTGGCCCTCGTTTCCTCTTCCATCTGTCCCATGCCCTGGGCGGCCCCAGCTAGGCGAGCGACCTTGGGCCACCCCCAAACCTGGGCAGCCAATGGGGAGAGCCGCCGGTCCCACCTCTGGCTGCCCCTGGCAGATGTTTTCTACAACCGAGGAAACCCTAAATATTAATAAAGATATTTTGGTAGACAGTGTAACTTCATCAAGGGTCATCCTCTCATCAAGGGTATACTGACAATGGGTATATTTACACAGGTGTGGGAAAGGGTTTATGTCAGAGCTCACTATATATGTTTACAGAGTATGATCTCAAAGAAAATCCTAGAGGGCTTGAGAAACAGGAAGCATATGAGTTAACACACATGCTTGCATGCAAATGATCAGGTTCAATCTTCAGCACCATATAGTTTCTCAAGCATTGTTGGGTACAGTTCTGGAGGCTGTGAACATTGCCAGTTATGGCCCTGCAAGGCCTGTCATATTGCAGGGCTCTGGGTAATCTCAATCATAGAGCCTTCAGCCCCTTAAATTGAACCACTAGTCTAGTTGGTGAGAATCACTGGCAGAGGCTCTGGGTCTCCTTAGCAAAAATAGGGAGCTGTAGCACTGTCACCCCATTGTTCATCGATTTGCTCGAGCGGGCACCAGTAACGTCTCCATTGAGAGACTTGTTGTTACTGTTTTAGCATATTGAATACACCACATGTAGCTCGCCAGGCTCTGCCATGCGGGCAGGATACTCTTGGTAGCTTGCTGGGCTCTCTGAGTGAGATGGAGGAATGGAACCTGAGTCAGTCATGTGTAAGACAAACACCCTACCTACTGTAATATCGCACCAATAAAATAGGGACCTACTCCAAGATAAGTTTTAAGAAAAGTAGAACACACTTCACAAAGTTAGGTTGAATAAGATGGGGAGGATTTTGAGGGGAACTTCTAAGGTGCCAATAATATTCTCCTTTTGAACTGGGTATATTTCCTCTGGATATACCCATTAAATTTTATGTTTCTCGTGAAAAAAAAAAATAGAAGGTATTCATTTCAACCACTAGAAGCTACTGGAATTTTTCAGCAATGTACATTCAGAGAAGCACCCTAACATTTGAGCTTCTGTAAGAAATTAAATATTGATTAGCTTAGTGGAACAAGGTGTGTAAGGAAAAGCAATGTAGATTTAATTTCAAAAATGATGGGCCAGAGAGACAGTATAGCCGACAAGATGTTTGTCTTGCATACAGCACCACATATGATACCTGGGGCACCACGAGGAATTATCACTAAGCACTGAACCAGTAATAAGTTCAAGGAAACCCCAAATTACACACAAACATGTTATATTTATTTTGATTTAATAAGAAAGACTGACTTTTATAATAAAAATATATAGGCATATATTCTAAGAGAAAGTATAAGTTTATAATGAAGATCAGTGAGAATTAAGAAATAATAATTAAAATAAATAGTACTAGAGTGGACTGGAACCATAGCATAGTGGGTAAGGCATTTTCCTTGCATGTGACCAACCTGGGTTTGATTCCTTAGCCCCTCTCGGAGAGCCCAGCAAGCTACCGAGAGTATCCCGCCTGCATGGCAGAGCTTGGCATGCTACCCATGATGTATGCGATCAAGCAAATGGATAAAAAATGGGACGACAGTGATACAGTGATACAGTACTAGAGTACATAATAACATGAACAGTGATAAGAGCATAAAATAGAAAGGGGGGAAAGGCATTCAAGGTTTTCTTGTTTGTTTGTTTGTTTTGTTTTTGTGTCACACCCAGTGATGCACAGGGTTAACTCCTGGCTCTGCACGCAGGAATAAGTCCTGGTCGTGCTCAGGGGATCATATGGGATGCTGGGAATCAAACCTGGGTCGGCCTCATGCAAGGCAAATGCCCTACCTGCTATGTTATCACACCAGCCCCTGTATTCTAGATTTTAATGTTTCTCTCTGTGTCTTCCACAAAAAGAAAATTAAGTTCAGCAGACAGGAACACTTGTGACAAAGATAAATATTGTACAAAATGTATTGTCTTCTGTCAATAAAATGATGGTCATTTATATTAAAAAAAATAGTTTCAAGGTACCATGCTGCATTTTTCAAATTTGCATAGAATATTTGCCAATAAACTTTAAAAAAATCTTTAAAACATTATTTATCAAAGGAAAGAAAATTATAGTTAATAGTTTTTGTTTTACTTTAGAAACAATCCAGAGAATATTGCTAACAAACATTAATTTTCAGTTTGAAATTAAAGGATTCTAATATACAGCCAGCCTATATCATAGAATAATAAAATATTAATTTAATAATCTAATCCATCTCAACACAGGAATTATTGCAATTATTCTTACTTGTCATTTTGCCAGGCTTTCGAGTATCTACTATAGCACTCTTGAACCCAAATAATCTACTCAAAACCACAGGTAAAATATGTCTTGCCCAGAGGAGTTAAAGAGTTGTTTCAAATTAGTCATTGCTATGAACTTTGAAACAAAGCTTTTTCTGAAACATTGTATTCATAGACCAGTATAAATAAAAGTTTAGTGGTAAATGATTAATGATTTAAACAGGCTTTCTTAAAAATAAAACTGGTATATAATATAAATTTTTTAGCTAAAAATAAAATATAAATTTGTATGAAAATACATTATTTCACTATTAGTTTTTCCTACTTTTCCTACTTTTGAAGCTATTATAAATGTATATATAAAACAAAAATAAGCATACATTTATAGAGCCAATATATCACTTTAAGTTCATCCATATCTGAGCAGAAAAAAGAGATTATACTATTTGTTTAGAGGCTTGGGGGTCACTTCCTGTGTTGTTCAGGGGCAATTCCTACTTTTGTGCTCAGAAGTGTCCCCTGACCAATCTCAGTGGACAATATGCAGTGCCAAATAGCAACCCTTGTCGTCAGAAGCATATGTAATTAAATACCTATCTCTCCAGGCCCAGATTCTGTACTTTGAAACTGTGAAAGGCAATTGGATATTTTATATATATATATATATTTAAAAACAAAATATATATATATCTAAGAGCAAAGTTATATGAAAACTAGATCTTAGGTATCAAGCAAATAATCTTTATCTTTATCTCATTATCTCAGCAAGTACATCATAATTTTGTAATACTTATTAAAATACATCCTAAGAGGTCATTTATAGTTAAAAGATAATTCCCACAGATTAATCCCTAAATCCAATTCCTAAAGAATTCTTGGGAAACATAGGCACAAGTATTGCTTTGAAATATTCTAGCTGACTGATTAACTAGTGACATGTTACTATGTATGACTTCCATTTCATTTTTTAATACTTTTCTAAGTATTATAAGCGAACAAGAAATATTTGCTGAAATAATGTAAATGGAATATTTTAAAAATTTTCTAAAATGTGAAGATTTCACAGCAGAGCCTGGCAAGCTACCCGTGGCATATATGATATGCCAAAAACAGTAACAAGTCTCACAATGGAGATGTTACTGGTGCCCACTCTAGCAAATCGATGAACAAGGGGACAACAGTGCTACAGTGAAGATTTATTCATTCTAGGAAACATCAGTCAACATACTTGTTTACAATATTTGCAGGGAAGTGCCTTTAAATAAAAAGCTTCAAATCAAATGGAAATTTTTGTATATTTTAGAAAAATTCTCCTTCCCAATCAACACAGACATATCTATCCCTGACAAATCCTATTATCATTTTTTTATTATTTCCAACAGTGTTTTGTACTTGGTTGATATATGCTCACTTCACCCTTATCACAGCAAAATCAACTTAATATATAACTGAACCTAATTATAAACATCACTGGCTGTAAATGTGCTCAAGGAACTGTTCACAAAAGATTTTAATGTGATAGCTGACTTTATCAACATTTTTATTATTAAAACATATGAGAGTTCGGAGAGCTAGCGCAAGGGGCTAAGTGCATGAATTACATGCCCTAGGTACTGGTACACTCCCTGGAACTATGTGGTCCCCCAATTACCGTGGAGAGTGACCTTCACCAAACTATCACAGAGCCAGGAGGAGATCCTTAGCATCAACTGGTTATGTGATTATAGTAATCGGACTGTGCAAAAAACATATATAAAAAAATTTATTTAAAATAATTTTATTAATAAAATTACCTATAAAGATGCAGATTTAATGATTCATTTCCTCAAAGTACATATATTTACTCAAAAATATTAACCAAATTTCCTTTGTTGTAGATATTTAATTTAGGGGTTTTAAAGTAATGATTCAAAAGGAATACATTATATAATAAAAGTTACATGAAACATGCAGAATTTCAGTGATTTCCATTTAGAGGATTATCTCCAGCTACCAAACTTTTAATGAGATACATAGAATGTGTTTTTTCATAACAGTCTATGTTTATATTAGTGTTTCACGAAACTCATGAAATCACGAAATCCTGTTAATTGTCAATTTCTCGAGCGGGCTCAGTAAGCTCTCATTCGTCCTTTCCCTGAGATCTTAGAAGTCTCTCTGGACTCGGCCCTCCCAAAGATGTCACACTCATTCAGGGTCAGGGGAATGGGATCCAGCTTGTTACTGGATTTAGCATATGAATACACCATGGGAAGCTTGCAAGGCTGTCCATGTGGGCAGGAAACTCTAAGAAGCTTGCCAGTTTCTCCCAGAGGGAGAGAAGCAGGTTACAAGATATCTTCTGGGAGCTTGCTTTTAAGTCTCTGGATGTTGGCCGTTGATGGGATTACACACACCTGGGTTCCTCTGCCGGTACCTTCATGCATGAGGCCTGTCCGAACGTGTGGAGAGGGGCCTCAGCATGGCTGTAGCTAGGTTCTGGTGGTCTTTGGCCACCGGGAGCCCTGCTCGGGGCGGGGAGGGAAGCTGGAGCTCATATTAGTGTTTATCAAAATAATATATTCATTTATCTTACCATTCGTCTAGTAATTTTTTTTTAAATATCTGCATTTTTACAGAATAAGACTAAAGTAGGTTAAAGGCTTTGTATAATCAGGTATCTGTCCTAGAAGTGAACTGAGTTTGGAAACAGAATGGTTTTGATTCCTAACCCACATTTTTTCTCCACTACATTGTGAAAGTCATCCTACTTGATGTGGTGAATTTTATAGCACGAATATTTATTTTGATATACTAGGGCAGAAGCAATGGCATTTATCATCTCTAAAGAAAAATTAGATAGGAAAGGAAATAATAATCCAAATTATGCTCAGGCAACTGAGATATCCTAGGGTATGATGAGAATTTATTACATGATAAACACTAATATAAACTATAATGAAGAGCCACATTCTGTATATCTCATTCCTTTTAAAAAGTTTAGTAGCTTGGGGCTGGAGCGATAGCACAGCAGGTAGGGCGTTTGCCTTGCATGTGGCCATCCAGGTTCGATTCCCAGCATCCCATATGGTCCCCTGAGCACCGCCAGGGTGATTCCTGAGTGCAGAGCCAGGAGTGACCTCTATGCATCCCCAGGTGTGACACAAAAAGAAAAAAAAAAAAAAGTTTAGTAGCTTGAGATAACCACTTAAATGGAAATCACTGAAATTCTGAATGTTTCATGGTAACCTCTTACTATATAATATATAATAGTACTTATATAGTACTATTTATAAGTCATGAGAGATAAATAATACAGTGATTAATTTTACATAAGATGAATTTTTCTCCCTAATCCAACTTTAGAGAATATATATTATGCCTGAATTGTATAAATGTCGTATTTTGAAGCAAAAATCACATTAAAACAATTATGGCTATTATATAATCATTACCATTATTTGGATTTAATTTACATTGGCTAGAAGAGAACATTACTTGAAATAATATATTCATATTATAGCAAATGGTCTCTAATAAATATTAAAGGCATAATAAAGTTATAATTAAACCTATAATAGGTTTATCATATGAAGTTTTTTTTATCTTTTGTTTATCTTCTTCTACAGCTTCGATTGTGAGGTATTAACCTCCCTACAAACACTTTTTCCTTTTAGATAAACTGGAGTTTTAGTTCTGACTCTGTTTTAACTTTGAGTAATTTATGGAACTTCTTGATTCTTTATTTCATTCATCAATGACATTTACAGGGCAGTAGCCTCAACATGATTTGTTGTGGAATTAAAAGATATCATTTAGAAAAAACTGCATGAAAGTAAATATTAGTTTTGTTCTATATTGTATGATTTTTCGTTACTAAACTGACTAATATTTTTATTAAAATCTTATAACATCACACATGAAAACTATTTTAGGAAGCAGTTTTGGATGGAGAATGAGCTTAAACTAATTGATAAGGATCATCACAGTTAAAGACAATATTAAACCTTTCATCATATATCTTCGTGGTCTTTGTCCTGGTTCATTAACATGGACCACCAATGAAAGATGAGTAAAATAGACTTAAAGTAGATATCAACTATAAGCACTTATTTTATAATCGAGTACAAAGCATTCAGTGGTACGCTAACTATGTGGTATTTAGTATAAAAAAAGATAAATTTATGAACACATAAATTTACACTAGAAGACATCATGTATTTCAATGTGAAGTTCACTAGAGCATCACCAGCCATCACTTAAATATGTACTGGGTCAAAAGTATCAGGAAATATGCATAGTGTGTTCTACACAAGTTTTAATATACTATATTATTCATAAATTAGTAAGGGTATATTTAATGTTTAAATTCCAAAATATATGGGGTGCCCATATCATCATAAATAAGAAAAATGATTTTAACTGTGGAGCTCATGAATTATATTGGTGCCATGGATTTTCAATGATAAATTTTCTTCTGAACAATTTTTTAATGGGGAAATGTGAGTTAACAAGGATTTTATCCTGTAAAATCTGCTTCTTAATAACTTCAACATCTAAAATGCATCATTTACTACAGAAAAAATACGGTCCATATTAATTATTACAGACACAGGAGTCCACTGTATTTTCTCGTCCACATCTGAAATTATATATTAATGAATGTTTTAGGTTTATATTCTTTTTTCAATATTTGGAAGTTTATCTTGGAGCAAGAACTATAATAAGTTTGACATGCAGTGTGACGCATAGAAAAATTCATTTTACCTGGAAACAATTCTAAATCCTATGTATGGGTTTATATCACCTTCAAGTGTGTTTTCACTTAATTTTTGACATTTATGTGAGGGAATTTATTTGTGTACCTATTTGCTAGCTTGCATACTGCTAGTGCAACGAATAACTGTATAAATGTATCATGTGCTTTGAATACACAGTTTTACTTCCCTTTATTCTTTTCAGTAATAAAATGTTCCCAAATTAAATTAATAAAGATAACCAATGATCCACAAATGAGTACAAATTATTTTTAATGTGAAAAGCCTATCAGGAGTAAATAAACCTTTCACAGAGAAAAGAATTGGAACAAACACACCAGAAATTCTCTATCAACAGTTGATTAAAAGAACTAAAGCTTAAGACACTACAGCCCGTGACCATTATGCTGTTGCTAATTTTCCCCTGGAGTCTGAGCTATATATCAAATCAAATATCTACTTTCAGAGTGCTCGTGATTTTTAGAATGTTTGAAATTTGGAAGCTTGTATGCAATTTATGATGCTAAGTTTCTTAGGACTTAGAGTTGAATACAAAAGCAGTAAGAATATGAAAAAACTAATTAATGACACAAGATTAGGTGAAACTAAATTAGAAGCTCTTGTGCGCAGACACACTTCTCCGGATTTATTTATCTGTGACATTGGCACAATATTTAATATTTAAAAAATAAAATGCTTCATATGCAGGCAAGTTACTGGAAACAGAGTGTTTTACCTAGCATCCTTAAGTAGGAACCACACACATAACTGGTGCAGACATTTTACAAAATCAAGTTCTTAATACTAACACAAAATCTTGGTGTCCAGATGCAAACTTACTAGCATCACTCTGCTCAGGAATCACTCTAGCGCCTGCCTGCACGGCAATCAAAAAGGTACAAATGTCTTTAAATATCATAACTTAATCACTTCAATAAATAAATACCAAGTGTTTTTTATTCACCATGATATTGATTTAACTTGATTTGCAGATGTAACAGTAACTTAAGCTACAATACCTAAATTATTTTTTGCCTAAAAGTACTTCAGGGGGGCTGGAGCGATAGCACAGTGGGTAGGGCGTTTGCCTTGCACGCGGCCAACCCGGGTTCAATTCCCAGCATCCCATATGGTCCCCTGAGCACCGCCAGGGGTAATTCCTGAGTGCAGAGCCAGGAGTAACCCCTGTGCATCGCCAGGAGTGACCCAAAAAGCAAAAAATAAATAAATAAATAAAGTACTTCAGGACAGGAGATGAAGCAGGGGTGGCAACCATGTCTCACAGGGTGTGAGTCTTTGAAATCGATCCCTGACACAACCAGTAATAAAAAGAAATACACTATGACCCAAAATGGTGTTTATTGTTTTGAACATATAGATCTAGTTGATGCTTCTATATTCAAGAGAAATTTAAATTCTCAGATGTTTTCGCTTAGGAAAATGAAAAAATCTGCTAATTTAATATGGTCTGCAATATTGCAAGCTTCCTGCAATGATGGGTGAACTATACTGCACTTTTAATAATTTTCATAATTTATAAAGCCACACAGCCAGAAGCTTTTGGTCATAATACAAAAATTATGGTCATAGCAAATAGGAAGTCTGATCTATACAAGCTGGAATTTAAGTGTTAACTCAGTGTGTCTGAGTAAAGCCTTTGACTTGTTTTTAATTTTTTTTATGATTTTTGGTTTTTTTTAGGGCACAGTGGGGAAATTATAGAGCTTAGAGTGATAATTATAGACTTACTACTCTTAGTATGTTTTACTCAGATGTATTATTCATAGCAGTAACTCTCTGATCACAATTGTGTGCTAAGAAACATTCAAATTTGACCTATTCGTAAACATGTCAAACAGGATCCTAGTTAATTCTGCTTTGATATCTCAATATGACAAAGAACCTGGTTGAGTTCTGGTTATTAGGAATTAGCAACTAAAACTCATTTAATATCGTGGATAGATTTCGGTGCTTTAAATACTTTAGCATGTGTGAGGGAGGTTGGGGGGTGATAGCAAGGGGAGGTTGGTTCAAGTGTGGCTGTGCTCAGGGCTTCCTCTTAGCTCTGTGCTCAAGAGTCACTCTGGACACTGACCTGGGACCATATAGAGTAATCACTTGCATCATCTTCATCTTCATCTTCATCTTCATCATCATCTTCCTTAAAGCTTTTAAGCTAATTTACATATTGGATCAAGACATCGTGAAAAATATTTTGTGAATTCTATTCCCTAGCAATAGGTACTAGTGTATTCTGAAAAATAAGAATTAAATGTAGCCGTGCTCAGAAATGATAGTTTTAATCTTTTTTTTTCAATTTTAATTTACCTATGCCAATTTTAGAGGCATTAGCTTTAAAAGTGATTCCCCTTCTTTTCTCCCATATGTTTACCTTTAAAATCCAAACTATAAAGGACTATCAGACATATTTATTTGGGTTCGAATATTATTTTTTAATAAGAGGAAGCAACTGAGATAATCTTTCTTTTTGTTTATTCTTGGGTCACACATGACAGTGCTCAGGGATTACTCCATGATTTTTGCTCAGGAATTAATTTCGGTGGCACTTGGCGACCCTATGGGGCAAGCTTTCGACCTTCTGTACTAACATTCTGACCTCTGGCCAAGTAACTTTTTTTTTCTTTTTGCTTTTTGGGTAACACCCGGCGATTCACAGGGGTTACCTCCTGGCTCTGCACTTAGGAATTACTCCTGGCAGTGCTCAGGGGACCATATGGGATGTTGGAAATGGAACCCTAGTCGGCCGTGTGCAAGGCAAACACCCTACCCGCTGTGCTATTGCTCCAGCCCCACAAGTAACTTTTAAAATCAACATAATTCCAATTTTCTACTAAGGAAAACTGCATTTTCATTCACAACGATGACTTCTTTCAACAACAAAGCATCCCTTTCTAAGAGTTTAAAAATAAAAATACTCCTAAGAACATCATTAACACTGAAATTAGAGATGTGATTCTTTTAAATATCAGTTTCTCTTTCTGAGGGAATAATTCCTGTTTTCTTCATTTTGGCATCTTTTAAAGAGTCAGATAGGTTTGTTTCATGGTTATTAAATTTCTTCTTTGACGGTGTCAGTTCCTTCTCCTGTTTGAGCAACCTATAGTTTATAGCATTGCCAATGAGCAGCCATACACTTGCTACGACCACAATAACTCCACAGGTGATATACATGTATGTATAGCTTCTAGTGTAATCCACCAATTTACCTAAAAGAAAGATACATTTTAAAATACTATAATAAAATACCATTAAACAATAAAAATTTAAAATACATTGTTTGCTTAAAGGGAATACTAATTACTCAATTCTCTGTTGCATCAACCGTAAATGAGATTTTAATAAATATTCTAGGCTGCTGCTTTCAAAATGCATAAGAAGTCAACCATAAGCTCATACGTCCTCAGTATATTACTAAATTGAAAATGATTTCCATCAGTAACAATGCATAACCAAGATAAATCAGTATATATAGGTTTGTGTATATATTGATAGTACATGTAAGTCTATTATATATATATGCATAAATGAGTATACTTCTCTATCTATACATTAAGTCTTACATATTAAAACTTTCATCCATTCATGTTTTCTATTTTTCTAATAAAAAGGGGAAAATTATATTCTTTTGGAAACGCTCAAAGTCTTTTACAAATTTTTCTTACTAAATGCATTTACATTTCATGTTTTGTTTATGCTGATATTTAAAAATTAGGATACATTTCAGTGCATATGAATACATTTCATATGAATATTCCTTATGATGCTGATATACATATAAATTAATTTCTATAGTCAAAATTTCTCACATTATGACTAGAATTTAGTCATTAGCTTAGTTTAGGTTTCACTACCTATAAATTATTTGAATATAGTGTTCTCCTGCCTCCTTTTGATTAAGAAACAGTGATTTATAATATTGTTAATCATAGTTTCACACATCTATTATTACAACACCACACCACTCCTTCAGAGTGACCACTCTCTTCCACCAGTGTTTTAAGGGCTCTCCTATTCATTCTTCTACACACCGGATTAAGTCAGTTCTTGAATTAACATTCTAATTCTATTGCTTCTGGCATTTGTTGTTTCCTTACTGTTAATATTTATATTCCACACAGGGAGAGAGACCATTCTGTACCTATCTCATTTCTTTTCCATCTGACCACAGAGACAAAACAACAAAAACAAAAAAATAAATAATATAACTATACATATTAAACATAAATATATTTACATACGCCTGGGAGCTATGGCTCTTTGCTCTGGTATCACTCCTGGAGGTGCTGGGAACCCTTAACTGGTGCCAAGTATCTAAGTAAGGTCAGTTGCATGCACCACAAGGGCCTTAATATTCACTAATACTCTCTCTCTTTCTTTCTCTCTCTCTTTCTCTCTCTCTCCCCATCTCTGGTCACAATGTTCTATTACTTAGGGGATCAAGTCACAGACCTCATACACTGGATATATCAGATCTACCACAGAATTGTATCTATGGAAAAATTTCTCTTTAACCAGGTAAAAGATGAGATAGACATACTGAATATGACATATGCATAAACATAAATATTTCATAATAGAACTTCTACACTTTTGTGACTATTATAAAATACATTGTGACACTTACACAAATATTATTAATGTGTCTTCCAAAAACAGGTTGGAGTAGGAATATTAAGTTCCTTTATTTTATCCTAAATTTTGATCTGTTATGCGTTGATTTTTTAAAAAAATTGACATACTGGGTAAAATAAATTTTCTCTTTTAATCTAAGAATTTTGTTGCTAATGTACACATTTCTAAAATCCATTTGCTAAAGCTAATTCTGATGAAAAAACAAGCCACGTTTGTCTTATGAGAAGTTAATTAGCTGACAAATAAGAACTATTGGTTTTTATGCAACTTGACAATTGTTTTGCTATCATGGTATATGCATATTTCAACTAAACCCCTGTGTTAGATATCACAGGATGGCCCTGGTAGGCAGGAAAAAGTCAACAGCTACATCACTTGTTCCTGATTAAGAGAAAAGTGGAAGGCAAATTGTCAATAATTCCTCAAGACAGACATACATGAATTTTTCATTAATATCATGTAAGAAGTAATTTCTTTTCCATCTGACCACAGAGACAAAAACAACAAAAACAACAAAAAATAAATAACATAACTACATATATATTAAACATAAATATATTTACATATGCTTGGGAGCTATGGCTCTTTGTTTTAGTATCCCTTCTGGAGGTGCTGGGAACCCATAATTGGTGTCAGGTATCTAAGTAAGGTCAATACTAAATGCATGGAAAAATTCATGCTTAGCCTGGCAATTACTCTGACCATAAGAAGGGAATTCAACATTATAAGTAAATTAAAGGCAAAGATTCAGAATAAAAAAAAAATACACAGTGGTTTCTGGCAAAGACTGGCCAAAAAGGTATTTTTAATATTTATAACATTAGGGCTAGAGCCATAGCACAGCGGGGAGGGTGTTTGTCTTGCACACAGCTGACCGGGGTTTGATACCTCCGCCCCTCTTGGACAGCCCAGCAAGCTACTGAAAATATCGTGCCTGCAAGGCAGAGCCTGGCAAGCTACCAGTGGCATATTCTATATGCCAAAAACAGTAACAACAAGTCTCACAATGGAGACATTACTGGTGCCCACTCAAGCAAATCGATGAAATTTTGTCTCTGTGGTCAGATGGAAAATTGGGAGGACAGTGCTACAGTGCTATAACATTAGGGTCAAGGAGATAGCTGTGGGTTCAGAGGCACATAACCTTGTAGGCAAAGTCTCTTCATTTGATCCCATGCACCACCCAGGTTCCCTCCTCCCCCCACTCCTAGCACAGCTAGTATAGTCCTGAGAGTCTAATCACTACTGGTGATGACCCTGGTAGCCCACAGTTCTGCTGGGTCTGAGAAGCACCACAATAAGCCAAACAATGAACCATCTGGTCAAGTCAGCAAAATACTGCTAAGGGTGGGTCCTGGACCTCCTGAGCACAACTTCGGAGAGGACCCCTCCAAAGTAACTAGTGTGTAGATGTTCCTTAGATTACTTATTGTGTGGTTTATTACAAATGTCATTAATGAAAATATTCCATGTGTGTATTTCTCTCTTAATGCCTAGTTGGTGGTGCCAGGGTTTAAATCCAGGTACTTATGCATGCAAGGCAAATACTCTACTACTGAACCATAACCTCTGTCTTAAAATATTTCAGATTTGAAAATTAAAAAGCAATATTTAATATGAACAAATATGTGCTAGAGTGATAGCACAGCAGTAGGGCATTCGCCTTTAATGTGGCCAACCTGTGTTCAATTCCTCTGTCCCTCTCAGAGAGCCCAACAAGCGACCGAGAGTATCCTGCCCATACGGCAGAGCCTGTCAAGCCCCCTGTGGCGTACTGGATATGCCAAGAACAGTAACAATAAGTCTCACAATGAGAGATGTTACTGGTGCCTGCTCAAACAAATTGATGAGCAAAGGGATGACAGTGACAGTGACAGTGAAATGTGAAATTATGTCATCAAAATTATCTTGAGTAAGTTTCCTTCATTACTGTAATGATTCTCTATACACACAATATATATTTTCATATACATTATATATTTATGTATTCCTATTATGTTATGAAAATATTCCTTCTTTAGGTATTAAATAACTTTCTTATTAATAGAATCAATGTATACCAGAAAGAAAGTGAAATTCTGACCTTCGGAAATCATGTTTAAATTTTTTTATTTTCATTTTTTCCATGTTTTAAATTTTGACCTATTTTAATTTAAGAAGAATTCTATCACCATTAGTACATTTTAAATCATTATTTTATTTTTATGATAAATTATAAAAGCTACAAGACAAGTAGCATGGGTAAAACCTGAAGATAACGCAACTAATTATCAGTGTAACTTCAATTCTAACAACATAGGTCCAAGTTCTGAGACGAATTTACATCTAAAACCAACTGATTGTGTCATTTAAAATTAAATCTTAGGTCCAGAGAGATAATACAACAGGTAAGCCATGTGCCTTAAATACACTGGACCCAGATTTGATCCTTGGTGCCAAATATGATACGCAAGCCCATCTAGGAGTGATTCCTGAGTCCGAGCCAGGTATAAGCCCTAAGCACCACGGGATGTGGTCCAAAAGCCAAAAATAAATAAATAAATAAATAAATAAATAAATATGTAAATAAAGGATCATACGACTTAGATTCCATGTTCCTACTGTCCTTCAGACTATTACTATAAAACACATCATTCGCCATAAAGAAAGCTTGAGTTGATAGATATTAGTTTTAAGCTTTTTGATTTTCTTGATGAGAATTATTCTTACCAGCAAGGGGAGGACCAAGAAGAACCGGGCAGCATTCGACGATTGTGACAAGTCCCACAGCACTGGAATACCTTGCGGCACCCACAAGGTCAATGAGTGTTTCAAAAAGGACACTGCTAACACTCCCAAATCCAAGGCCAAAGAACACAGCATAAACCAACATACTGATATAGGTCTGTGCCAGTGGAAATAAGAGATGACACAATCCAGTAAACATGACTGCAAAACCGAAGAAGTACTGGATTCGAGGTCGGATATATTTAGTGTTTGCAATTAGTCCTGCAGAAGGCCTAGCAAACATATCAACAAAAGCCAAGACGGAGAGTAAAAAAGCTGCAGAATACTCATCGATTCCCTTGTCTTTCGCATATAAAGTCAAAAATAAAATTGGGGCAAAAAAGCCCAGAAACATGATGACATTTCCAGACAAGTAAATTAAAAAACCCCTATGTTTAAAAAGAGAGAAATCTAAACAGTTATTCATTGATTCACTTATTGATGTTTTGGGGTGTCTTGACTTCACGTTTCCTTGTTTGTTTTTCACTTTAATTTTATTTTTAGCACTGAGAGAGATTTCATGATGGTCAAGTGGTCTCATGAGTGACCCAGCCACACAGGTATTCAACAATAAACCTCCCAAAATCAGAAAGCTTCCCTTCCAGCCATAATTATTCAACAGGTACTGACTTAAAGGAGCCAATGTACTTAAAATAACAGGGCTTCCTGCCATGGCCAATCCATTTGCTAGAGGACGTTTCTTGTAGAAATATCTACCAATTATTGCTAAGGCTGGTTGTAGGTTGAAGGCCAAACCTATACCTAGAAACAAAACAAAAAGAAAAAAAGACATGATGTCACTCACCAAAGAAATTATCCTTCAAAACATATCATTAAGGCAGAACTAATAATACAAAGGCAGGAAGTAATCTTTGATAGTTATAAGTATGGACAGAATGGGATTTAACATAAAAACATTTTTCACAACTTGACAATTGATATCTATAACTGTCTCCTTCGACTTTCATTTTAAAGCACATGCACAGAAACCAATACATTTTATTGGTTCACTAAATACAGCATAGGTTGAAACTAGGCCATAATTATTTGTTCTTAATTATAATCATGTAATTCTACTATCACTGTCATCCCGTTGCTCATTGATTTGTTCAAGTGGGCACCAGTAATGTCTCTCATTGAGAGACTTATTGTTACTGTTTTTGGCATATCCAATATGCACGGGGAGCTTGCCAGGCTCTGCCTCGAGGGCTCCATACTCTCAGTAGCTTGCCGGGCTCTCCGAGAGGGGCGGAGGAATCGAACTCGGGTCGGCCGTGCATATAATTTTACAGATAAATTAATTTCTCTATCAACTTACACATATATAAAGTAGTGTTTTTTTCCTTGTGTGCAAGAGAGTATTTAAAATGTGAATACTCTCCTTTCATAGCTAAAGCAATGCAAATAGACTAAAAATGTTGCATTTATAAACAATTCTATACCTCCCAGGAGACATTTCTTTCAAAACCATGCAAACAATAAAAAAATGAATAATATGTTTATGCTGTGATTTCATGCTCCACATCCTCACATTTCATAAATATAGATAAGCATGTATGTAAACTAAATAATAAATAGCATTTCTTCACTTGAAAGCAATTCACATTTGGGGGATTAAAGCTGATTATATATGAATTTAAAGTTCCTACTGTATAGTGATCTCCTTGGCTCTATGAAAGCTTGTCTTTAATCAATAAATGACTTGAATGGAGAGATAGTACAAAGGCTAAGGCACATGTATCATTAGAGTTCAAATCCCCAGCACTGCATATGGTCCCTTGAGCACTACCCGGAGTGATTCTTGAGCACAGAGCCAGGAGTAAGACCTGAGCACAGCCAGACATAGATGTTCCAGAAAAATTATGTGTTAAGTCTTACCAAAGTATTATTTAGCAGTAGTAATGAATGAGTTTGTTTTATCAGCACCTGCAATTAGTGCCAAGAAGAAAGCTCAAATGTCTGGAATGTTAACCTTACAAACCCTGAATTCCTTTTTTTTTTTTTTTTTTTTTTGCTTTTTGGGTCACACCCGGCGATGCTGAGGGTTTACTCCTGGCTCATGCACTCAGGAATTACTCCTGGCGGTGCTCAGGGGACCATATGGGATGTTGGGAATCAAACTCGGGTTGGCCACATGCAAGGCAAATACCCTACCCGCTGTGCTATTGCTCCAGTCCCCAGAAACACTGAATTCTTGAGACTCTGACTGGGATCCCTAGCTCTATAAGCCTCCCTCCTCTCCCAGGAAACTCTGGGACAGTCCTGGAAATCCCGAGGACCAGTGAGGTGGTCTGGTTATCTCCAACAACACTGCACCAGAGCATTACCACATTGTCACACCTTAGCACGGAATCATTAGACCTGCACTCAAAGCTATTACCTCACCAAAGTGGTCTTTGGGCCCCTGGACCGCACACATCTCTAGGGAGTTACCCCTCAAAACAAATAAAACAAAAAATACAAAAAGTCAATCTGTATAAATTACCTCTCCTTTGTTTGTAGGCATTTTCCTCAATTATTTTAGGAGTGATAGAAGAAATAATTCTGCATTAATTCATATAAATTGAAAACATACAACAAAGCAATGATCAGATTCTGGATATTCAGCTCTTAATCTAAACTTATTTCAACCTTTAATACAATTTTTCTTTTTTATGTGTAGTAGGGTCCCCAAAAGGGATTAAAGAAACAAAGAACAGGATTTGGAAAGAAATTTGGAGAGAAATAGGCTCTCTAATTTTGCTTCAGCCTTAACTTTGAGAACAGAGTGTCAATTAGATCAATATTATAAAAACACTGACTAGTCTATGGTCAAGTGACTTGTAGTTAGTCAGAGGGATTTAAATTAAAGTCAGGTAGTAGTGTAATAAGTCTAAATGTCTTTATCTTATGTCACTTCCTGTCCTTCTTTTCTTCCCAACTGTCGCCCATAATTTGCCTTGAGGTATTAATTCAAATTTTCCCTCGGGATAGCTGCCATTTATTTCCTATCATGAAATACTAAAATAATATGAAATGTGACACCAAATTATTTCACTTTTCCTTAACTACTTTCCCATGTGTCCCATTAGGCAAACCTATTTTGATTTCTTGAGTGTCAGTCCCCTCAAGCACAACAAAATAATTTTGCTATACCAAGTTAGTTCTAGAACTATAAGATTTCATGCAATGAATCGGTAATTACAATTTGTTAATACTCATTTTAAAATTGCAAGACTTCTGAGTATACAGAATTTTAACATTTATTATATATACTCATTTTAACATTTATTTTTTTTTCTTTTTTGAGTCACACCCGACATTGCACAAGGGTTTACTCCTGACTCATGTACTCAGGAATTACTCCTGGTGGTGCTCACGGGACCATGTGGGATACTGGGAATCGAACATGGGTCGGCCGCGTGCAAGGCAAATGCCCTACCTGCTGACATTTATCATTCTTACTAATGTAAAATGAAGAAGATAAGATTCCCCTCAGTTTTTTAAACAAAGATGAAAATATGGGATGTTAATTTATCCGTTAATTTATCCATGACCTAAGAGACAATTATGAACCAGGTTTCAAAATGAGAGTATTTGGCTGATCATGGTCTAAGATACATTTCTGATAATGAATTTAATAGTCTAGAAGCTCAGTCTCTTCAAGACTCAAGTAATAAATTTAAGGTTAGCCTATCATATCGTATCATTGATAACTGTGTTACAATAATACCAAAACTATATTTTACCTAATACATTATAATCAGAGGCATTATAATGTAGAGTCTACTTCTACAGTCAAATACAATATTTGATGAGTTTCAAAAAATAAAAGGGAATACTTGGAACCATACACATTATTAATATAAGAAAGTTCCCATTTGCAATATCAAAGTTTGGTCATAACAAAAAGGTTTTGAAGGCCATGTAGGCCTGGAATTTCAATATTGTTCCTCTCTGCAGACTTATATTCAATAATTTTTAGATATTTTTGCAAATACTGGGCCTTGAGTTATTCCCCTAGCCCCCCTTTTATCTTATCAAATTATAAAAGCACAAAGCTAGACTAATCTAAGTCAACATAAAGAAGGATATTTTTCGGCTGGAGTGATAGCACAGTGGGTAGGGCACACGGCTGACCCGGGTTCGATTCCCAGCATCCCATATGGTCCCCTGAGCACTGCCAAGAGTAATACCTGTGTGCAGAGCGAAGAGTAACTCCTGTGCATTGCTGGATGTGACACATAAAGCAATATATATATATATTTTTTCCCTATATTTCTTTCTTACCTGTGAGTATAAGGGAAAGAATAAATCCTTTTGTACATTAGAAACCTGTCTTCTTAAAACCTTGAATATAGTTATTTATTCTATTCTGTTTGCCTGTTCTTGGGCCATACCTTGCTATGCTCAGGGATAACCCGGGGCTCTGTGTCTGTAATCACTCATGTAGGGCTCAAGGGACTATATGTGGTGCCAGGGATTAAAGCCAGGACAGCCACATGCAAGGCAAATGCCCTGTCGTAGTACTATCTCTCCAATCCAAATATAATTTTTAAAACGCAAATAACCGAGGCTAATAAAAGCAAGAGTTTTCAAATTATATGTTAGGCCACTTTGAGCCAATGGATATTAAGCAGGAAAAACAAATATACTCAGGCAATGCTCTATTAATTTAAATATTTTTGTTTAAGAGCAAATGTGTCTCACAGATACTTTTAAAAGAATCATTAAGTGGGGCCAGAGTACAGTGGCTAGTTGATTTGCCTTGCATACGATGCACCCAGATTCAATGCCCAGCATCTCATATGATACCCTGAGCATCTCCAGGAATAATTCCTGAGTGTAGAGCCAAGAGTAACTCCTAAGCATCACTGACTGTGCCCCTCTCTCCCCAAAAAATAAACAAAAAATAATAATTAATAAGATTAAGACAGAGATGCAATAGAGCTTTGCTGGTTATCGGGATATAGACAACAATAAAGCTATTGCTAAAGTTAAACAGTGCAAGAAGAAAACACCTTTTTAGCAATAAATTTAACTTATGAGTAAGAAGATATTTTAAATAGCAACAATAAAATGAACTTTAAAAAAAAATGAAGTTCTTATACCCCACAAAATCTATATCCATGATCCTCTCTTGAATGCCTGGGAGTTAAGTGTGAAACAATTTTCTGTTTCTTTCACTTTGAAATTCATACCACAGTATGTAACTTGTTTGATAATATTTTTCACACTTTTAAAAATGTTTGAGTTTTTCATAACTCATTTCTATGTACTAGAAAAATGTAAGGTAGTTTTATTCCTTAAGATGCAAAAATATTTTTTAAATTTTAATACAATATAGGTATGACCAAAAAAGGTAATTAAGAAAACAATGGTACTTTTGTGTTATTTGTGCTTCTTTATTTTTGATGGACTCCTCACCAGAATGTTTTCACTTGGGGCAGCCCAGTGAGAACACTCCCCGCCCCAAGGGACCCAGTCCCAGCAGCCGACCTCCACTACCCAACGGATGCCATGTTCCAGGTCGCTCCAGACACATTCCTACTCATATCCATAATTTTCCATAATTACCACACCATATTTGATGGAGTTCAGACAGTAGGCAACAAATCATAGAGAGCAATATATATATTACACTTTGAGAGCCAAGCAAGCTACTGAGGGTATCCCACCTGCATGGGCAGAGCCTGGCAAGCTACCTGTGATGTATTCAATATGCCAAAAATAGTAACGATAGGTCTCATCCTCCTGACCCTGAAAGAGCCTCCAATCGTTGGGAAAGACAAGTAAGGAGAGGCTGCTAAAATCTCAGGGCTGGAAGGAACAGAGACGTTACGGGTGCCCACTCGAGTAAATCAACGAACAACGGGACGACAGTGATACAGTGATTTTTTCCAGGTGGGTGCAGAGGGGTGTTTGACCATGGCCAGCGGCAATCAGCACTTACTTCTGGTTCTATTAACTCAGAGAAACTTCTAGAGGTGCAATATAAGTGCCTGTTACCTGTTTGTGCTTTTTGGACTTTGTAAAAAACAGAAATAGTAAGAAGAAAATATGTTCAAAACAAAAATTTACTCACCTCCAATGAATCCCACAGTGATGTAAAGATGTAATATACTCTTACTAAAAGAGGCAGTAATAAATCCAAAACAGCATAACAAACCTCCTATCATTACCACTGGCCGGCTACCAAAATTATTCACCAAAATACTACTTATGGGACCTGTAGTAGAAAGAAAATAAGCAAACATTTAGTTAGTTACTAAGGCGATTTAATTTACTTTTATTCTTAACATAATCACATTTAATGATTGTATTGTTGGACTTTACACATGATGGTTGCTTAAAAATACTATCAATCAGATATAAAAATGTGGTCATGGTTCATGCAAACTTGAATTTGGTTGATACTTTTGTGGTTTTGTTAAGATAATGACAATGTTCCACATTTCAGTCAAATCATTTTAGAGATCATTTAAAAATATGAAGGTGAATCCTGACTGTTGTATGAAAATATTCTGTTGACAAATTCTAATAAAGGTAAGAAAGGACTAGTCTGTAACTTATAGAATGGTTGTCAAAATTAAGAAAGAAAGAAAGAAAGAAAGAAAGAAAGAAAGAAAGAAAGAAAGAAAGAAAGAAAGGAAGGAAGGAAGGAAGGAAGGAAGGAAGGAAGGAAGGAAGGAAGGAAGGAAGGAAGGAAGGAAGGAAGGAAGGAAGGAAAGAAAGATCATACAATTTAAGATGGAATGAATCTAATTATGGTCACATTCAATAAGTGACCAGAACAAGTGACCAGGTTGTTAACTACAGAACAGTTGAATTATTATTTGAATTAGTAGTTTTTTTGGGGGGCATGGGGATAATGCAGAAGAAGGAGTTTAGGTTGTTCCTGGTAGTGTTCGGGGACCACTAGCGCCAGGGATTAAACTGAGGTCAGCTGAATTCAAGGTAAATGCTCTGTACTAACTTTCTAGTCAAGAAAGTAATTATTTAAGATTGAAGAGTCAGTTCCAAATGAACATGAGCAACTCAATATATGGGAATATATGGGAATAAAGTTTCCTTCCTTGGCTGAAATTAAGGGTGATAGAGCTTTTAATCATAACTGGTTGTTCTAGAGGGATACATTCAACCAAACACAGAGTATAATGAGTGAAATAAGACCGGGTACTCAGACTCAGCACTGGGACAAGTGCACCATCAGAGAACGCTATGGAAATGTCAGATAGTAGTGGGAGATTAATCAGAGATAGCTGAACAGAGTATCACTTACTATTCAGAAAGAATGGCAATATTTTCAAGATGCATGAGTAAAGTACCCCACACGGCAGAGCCTGGCAAGCTACCCACGGAGTATTCGATATGCCAAAAACAGTAACAATGGGTCTCATTTCCCTGACCCTGAAAGAGCCTCCAACTGTTGGGAAAAAATGAGTAAGTATAGGCTGCTAAAATTTCAGGGCTGAGTGTAATAGAGACATAACCAGTGCCCGCTTGAGTAAATCAATGAACAGCAGGATGACAGTGATGACAGTGACAGTGATACAGTGATGAATAGAGTACAGCATTACATTTGTTCCCCAGAAAGTTGTTTTGGTAAAAGTGGTAGGAATGAAAGAGAACAGGTTACAATATATTATCAAACAGGAAGGACATTCTTTTTTTTTTTTTTTTGCTTCCTGGGTCACAGCCAGTGATGCACAGGGGTTACTCCTGGCTCTGCACTCAGGAATTACTCCTTGCAGTGCTCCATATGGGACCATATGGGATGCTGGGTATTAAACCCGGATCCACCATGTGCAAGGCAAATGCCTTACCTGCTGTGCTATCGCTCCAACCCCAGGAAGGACATTCTTATTTGTTTTAGGCTGGCAAAATGAACACGGAATGATTTCTTGAAGACTGGAAATATTTCCTAGCTTTTACATCTAAAACAACATTAAGTCTCTTTAACCATCTAAGAATTTCCTATAAGAAAGCAGAGCAGCACGCAGAGTGTATTTGAATTAACCTGCACAGCTCTGCATACTCTGGTGAAGTGTCATTTTTTTCCTGAAGGAATGATTCTATATTATTTACAGGCATCATGCTCAATTTTGGAAATAAAAAATGTACATATAAAAACGGACTCCGCCCAGGGCTGGAGTGATAGCACAGCGGGTAGGGCATTTGCCTTGCACACAGCTGACCCAAGTTCGATTCCCAGCATCCCATATGGTCCCCCAGCACCGCCAGGAGTGATCCCTGAGTACAGAGCCAGGAGTAACCCCTGAGCATTGCCAGGTGTGACCCCAAAAAGTAAAAGCAAAAACAAACAAACAAAACAAACGGACCGCATAGTATAGCAAGTAGGGCACTTGCACAAGGCAGACTTGGGTTTGGGTTTGATCACGGGCACCCCCGCATTGCACTGACAGGAGTAATGCCTGAGTGCAGAGTCTGGCTCTGAGCTCAGATATCAGTCAGGAACCACCACGGTGCCGGGAATCAAATCCTGATGAGCCATGCACAAGGCGAGCCACCTGCCCACTTGCTGTACTTACACTCTGGCTCACGAAACCAGCAGTTCTAAGAGCTTCACAGTGCAACAGGCTTGAAGACCTGACTAGCGTTCTTCCAGGTCACCCTATCTTGAATTTTCTAATAACTGAGATAATGTGTTCACTAACTTAGCGTTTCAGACTCCTGAGAATTTTCAGTAGAAAAGATATGGCATAGAAAGCTGCAGTATTTGGGGACTGGAGCAATAGCACAGCGGGGAGGGCGTTTGCCTTTCACGTGGATGACCCAGGTTCAATTCCCAGCATCCCATATGGTCCCCCAGCACCGCCAGGAGTAATTCCTGAGTGGATGAGCCAGGAGTAAACCCTGAGCATCACCGGGTATGACTCAAAACCCAAAAAATAAAATAAAATAAAGCTGCAGTATTCTTTAAATATTGTAACAATCAAGAGTAATTGTAAAGAAAACGTTTCATTCAATTGCATGTGTAACAGACAAGCTCTTATTCTGTTTAAATGGAAAGAACTGAGCATTTTGCTTGTAGTTTCTTTTACAGATTTGCTGAAATAATCGGCATTCAAAATGTATTGCTGTATATCTATCTATAAATTAAATGAGAGCTTTAAATTGACAATGGCTTCTTGTGTGCTCCAAACTTCATTAGGGTTTAGACTGGATACATGCCATTATTCTAGATAGGTCTTTAATAAGTATAAAAAATAATCTTTCTAAACAAATGCATTAATTTATAAATAAATTTTAACCAAGGGCAGGAGGTTAGGTAGGAATTTTCTCTGAAGTCACATTTTATTAATAATAGTAGGGTGTATATTTTATAATTTATCAACATGCAGTCCATGCAATACTTTTTAACAGTCACAATCTAATACAATCTAATATTTTTTCTTTATTATCATCTAGCACCTCTCAAAGTAGATTTAGCTGTGTGTGTTTCTGAAGCATATTTAGGATAAATGCTAAGAATAAATAAAACACATCATTTAGCAAATAAATGGGATATACTGTTTCATTTTCTAAATCAGGAAATAAAGAATCTCTCAAAGTAGATCTGGCTGTTTGAGAATTTATGAAGTAAATTAAAAATGAATGCATAAATGAATGAAGCTTATTATTTAGCAAATAAATGGTATAAATTACCCTGCCTTTCTAAATGAGAAATCAATAATTTTTAAAGAATACCAACCACTTGTAACAATAACATGTGCAACAAAATACACTGAACAAAAAAATAACTAGATACAAAAGAACAATAAATATTGAATTTCAGAAGCTAGCTTATCATACTACTTCTGGAAAGGAGGAAGGTAATTATTTGCAGTATAATTTGATTTAGCATAGATTTGAAACTTCTATATACAATTTGGAAAGTGTTATAAAAATAGAAAGAAGAACACCATCTGGAATTGGTTCAAAGCAGAATTGGAAGACTGGGAAGTACATGAAAAATGTAAATAAACTAGACAAAAATTAAACATTGGTGACTAATCTAAAATAAAATTTAAAAAACAAAATGAAACAGAAGATATTTAAAATAGAAAGTAAGTGTGGATTATGAAAAAAAAACACCTTTTCCATATGATATTTCTAAGAGTTTTAGAAACCAGAATAAACAAATGTTATTCAGAGATGTCAGGGAGCACAAGTAAATTTCTCAAATAATAGTTGAAAAGCCTTGATAGGTATCATATTCAACACTCAAAAAAATTAAGTTTTGGGGCCAGAGCAATAGTACATCGGGTAGGGTGTTTGCCTTGTATGTGGCCAACCTGGGTTCAATCCCGGGCATCTTATATGATCCCAAACACTGCCAGGACAATTCCTGAGTGCAGAAACAGCAGTACCCCCTGAGCATCGCTGGGTGTGACCCAAAAAAGCAAATAAATAAATAAATATATAAATAAGTTTATTTTCTAAAGGTATAGGAAGAAAAATTAAAGGTCCCTTTAAAGTCATGAAGACTTTTTACTAAATAAATTCAGAATAATTTTAGATAAAGTATAAATAAATAATAAGTAATTTTGATCAAAATAGAGTCAGAGAATACAAATCTATATTGTAAGATATTTTTCATAAATTAAACTTAGAAATAATGAATGTTTCTTAGAATTATAATAATTATGCAATTGCATTTGTCTCTTTTCATTGACACAATATTAGTTTCCATCATCGTATACGTTGCATGAGTTCTCACACTCCAGCAAGTGATCACAATACATCCAAAGTGTTGAAATTTCCACCATTATCAACTGAAAACAATTTGACCCTTTCTCGCCTTAAATTTAGTTACTCCATCTTCTGGCAATCTCAGTTTTGTGGTATAAATTCATGTATTAGTTCTGGATGCATTTTGTTTATTCTCTGGCTTGCTTTGTGCCACATATGATGATATATTTGACATATGATGATATATATGATGATCCTATATTTGATTTTCTTCTGATTTATTTCATATAGCATGACACCTTTTATTTTCATTCCAATTGTAGAAGAAATGCAATACTGTATCTATTCTCACAACCCAACAATATTCCTTGGTGCATACATGCCACAACTTTATGCATGCATCTGTTGTTCGTGAATACTTAGTTCCTTTCCAGATCTTGGCTATTGTAAATCATGAATAGATAAACAGTAGTCTACATATAATTTTCTAAATTAATGATTTTGTGGATTTGGATGGATATGAAGATATGAAATTGCTGGATCAGATAGTAGGCTTTACGTTTAAATTTTGAGAAATTTCTATACAGTTTTCCCCTAGAAAAATCTAATTATATTCTTACCATTCTTGAATAAAGGGTTTCTTTTTTTTCCCCCACATCCTTGACAGTATACTCCTCTTCTGGCTCTTTTGATACTACTATCTGTTGCAACAATGTTGCGATTTTACCAGAGAGTCAGAGGAGTATTAGTATGAGGAATAAGGAAGGAAGAAGAAAAAAGAGAAAGGGAGAAAGAAGAAATATAGAGAAGGGAAAAGAAGAAAAAGAAAGAAAGGGAGAAAGATAAAGAAAGAAAGGGAAAAGAAGAAAAAGGAGAAAGGGAGAAAAGAAATAAAGAATAAATAAAGGAAGAAAAAGAAAAAGGGGCAATGGGCAATTCTGTAACTTCTCAGCAGGATGCCTATGTTGACACTTTGAACTCTCTAACAGAAGCAGCTGGTCTGCCCTTAAAGAAACAGATAATAAGATGCCTCCTTGAGAGGATAAAAAAGTTTTGTCATTGGTTTAAGCCAAAAAATATAGAACAATTCAATCTAGATTTAGAGGCAAACAAAATAGGGAGAGAACTGTGTTATGCACAGAAAAATGGAGATTTGATCCCAGCAAAGGAATGGAGGGCGTACAATAGCATTACTGGCGCCCTGAATTTTTCACAGTTTGACTTTGACTATGAGGAACCTTCTCTCTCTTCTCATACTACTCTCTCTACTGATTCATCAGCTCTTTCATCTTCTCATACTACTCTTTCCACTAATTCATCAAATTCTAAGGCAACTTACAGGGAAACTCCTGTGTTAGAGGAGAAAAGTGGGGAAGAGTCTTTGATAGCATCTGTCTTATCTGGTGAATCATATCAAATTGATGATTCACCTGCCCAATCTGAGTCTGACAACGTCAAGTCAGACACAGAAAATTCAGTTTTAAAAGAGGGTGTAAACTCCCAAGAGTTCAGAAAAGTTAATGAAAAAATAGATAAATTAATTAAACAAATGAAGTACCTTGAGATGTACCACCCTTCTGAAAGAAGGCTAAGGCCTACTGTACAGGGTATCACTGATCCTGACTCGTTGGCAGTTCCTTCCTTCCCCTCAATTATATAAGAATAGGGGAGAGAAATCTCTGTGTCGCCATTTTAATTTTACTCCTGAGTTGCATTCTCTGATGCAAAAATGTGAGGCTTCTTTATATAAAACAAAGTTGAGTCAACAGCCTGCTCAGTTTATGACTTTTCCAGTTGTCTGTAATCCTGATATAGGAAGAAAAAGACAGGCAGGGGAATATGAGCCTGTTCCTTTTAAGTTTCTTTCCTCGCTTAAGCAAGCTGTGACCACCTATGGTGTTACTTCTAACTATGTGCTAGTAAACCAGAAAAGAAAGGGTGATTTTGGAAGCACTAATGAAGAAATATTTTGGGCAAAAAGATTACTGATGACAAGCCTACTTAGGTTATGACCTTTGAGGATGGAACAAAACTGGAGGGCATGTTAGATTCAGGTGCTGATGTTACTATTATCGCCTCCCATCATTGGCAAAAGCGTTTTGTGGACGTTACTTTTTCTGGTATGGGAGTGGTCACTGATGTTCAACAGAGTGTACAAGCTCTTTGTTGTAGTGATCCTGATGGAGACACGACAGTCATCCAGCCAAATATTGCTCCAATAGCTATCACCCCATGGGGACGAGATTTGTTGCAACATATGGCCCCTAAACTTGGTGTGAAATATATTAAAGAAAAAGAGGTGTCTCAGCAATCGCCTTTTAAAATTTGGGCTACTGCTCGAAGAACAGCTTTCTCAATAGTCTGGAAAAAGTTTCAACCTGTTTGGGTTGAGCAGTGGCCCTTAACAAAAGAAAAACTTAAGTCTTTAAATGAATAAGTTACAGAACAGTTTGAATTGGGACATATTGTTTTCAGTTCTAGTCCCTGGAATTCACCAGTATTTGTTATCAAGAAAAAGACTAGTAAATGGCGAATGTTAAGTGATCTAAGAAAAGTTAATGACTGCATGGAACCAATGGGCCCTTTGCAAATGGGCCTACCTAATTTGGCCATTATTCCAAAGCAAAAGATATTTCAATTTCTTAAGTTTGCACTGTTCACATTGAATTATTTGAATTGCTCTGATGAAATGACATTGGCGGAAAAACATTGGAAAATTCAGGATAGTTCAGAAGAAATAAGTTCTAATAGAGTTAAAAATGATTTAGATACAATTAATAGGAGACGTAAGGTCCTTTACAGGGACCCAGTCTCTGGGAGTTGGATGCCAGGCCAGGTGGAAAGGTGGGGTCGAGGTTTTGCTTTTATTTCAGCAAACAGAAACCACTTTTGGTGTCCTACAAAGAGACTAAAACTTCTCAGTGAATAATGGATAGCAAAAAAAAAAAAAAAAAAAAAAAAAAAAAAAAAACTGTAGTATGGATTCTTTTTTCATGGATTTTTGCCGGCTTTGTAAAAACAGAAGTGCTTCTCTTATTTTCTTTTTGGATCCAATTCTACAAGCAAGAGACAGGCTAGTTGGACTGAGAAACGGAGGATAATCCCAATTGGCCGACAGGGAGATTTTTACCCTGGGGACTGCCCTGCCCTTCCTTTCTCTGTCCATCAGTTTTTTTTCTCTGGTTCTTGAAGGGTCAGAATCAGGATCAGGTATGCATGAATGCACATGCATGTGATTTTGTTGTCTTTCTGTATGTCTGTCTGTGTTAAGTGTTTAAATATTGAAGTCAGATTGAAATCAGAAGTGGCAATCCTACTCCAAAAAATTTTTAAAAGTTTGAGTGTTTTTTGGAGCTTATTAAGAGTTGTAAAATTAGAGCATGAAACCAAGGTGAAAACTTTAAAGATTAATATAAAAGGTTCATGATTTAAAATATCTAAAGTATAAGAACTATTAAATAAGCTGTTAAAAGAGAATTGAAATAACTGTATATAAAATAGGTTCAAATAAGAAACTGGATGATATTCCATGCATATTTTATTGGGACATCTATGAAGTTTGAGAAGGAGGAAATTTCTAATTTTACTTATGGATGCCAGTAATTTTTCTGAGAGAAGTATCTGATAACAGGAGTACTTCGACAGTTACTGATTGTGGAAAAACCTGGACTGTGAAGTTCATCCAGAAATAGCATGAAAGTGTTGTTTTTGTTTAGAGACTAATTGATCTTCGTTGACAAATGTCTCTGAACCAGGACTGGAACTGAAATATTGCTTAATGTGTATAAACTCTGTATTGTAAAGTGAAAAACAATTTCTGTAAAATAAGGTTAGATTTTCTTAAGATTTTCTTAAGGTATTACTGGAAAGATTTGTGAAAATATTTGTATTGTTTACTACTGGTCATTTTAAACAAAAAAGGGGGAAATGTTGGTATACAACATCCCATAATCTCAGGCCTAGCTAGGCCTGGATGTAAACGGTTTATGTTTTGGTTACTGTAACTTTAAATGGCGGTTACTGTTTCCACTGGTTGATTTGCATATTTGCCTATGTGGCTGAATGTGATTGGTTTGTATGTTAATTTTATAAATAAAAGGAGGTTGAACAGGCTGCTCTCAGGCAGGCCATAACACAAAACCTCAGGAGGCAGTCCTGTGATACTCCACAAAAGATATATTTATTCTCTGAGTAAAGTGCCTCTGACTCTCCGGAAAAATCGCAACATTGTTGCAACAACTATCATTCTTCACATTAGCATTTCTGTTGTTGTTTTGGGACCACTGCTAGTGATGCTCAAAGCTTACTCCTGGTTCTGCACTCAGAAATTACTCCTGGCAGTGCTCTGGGGACCATACGGGATGTTGAGGATCAAATCCAGTTGAGCTGTGTGCAAGTCAAATGCCCTATCCATCATATAATCTCTCCAGCCTCACACACTAATATCTTGACACTAAAAACTCCAAGGTAGATTAGAGAAAATTAGAAGAAATTTTGGGGTATACCAGTCTTATTTATATTCTGACAATATTGTGAATATTTCTAGGACTTATTATCATAACTAATTATGAGTTCCTTGTACTATTATCTTGTTGACTTTTTAAAAAATCATAGTGTTGATTCCTTTTAAAAGGGTTTTTCTTCATTTATTGATATTATCATGCAATTTTAACTTTCCATTTGTTAATGTAGTTGAATTTATTAGCTTATGATGAATCATCCATGTGGCCTTGAAGTAAATGTCATTTCTTATGGTATACTAATCTTTAAATACACTATTGAATTCAATTAAGATTATATTGAAGCTTTTAGCATCTATGTTAATCATTGATACTGATGTAAAATATTCTTTCTTTCATGTGTTATCTCTGCTTTTTGGAATCTGGTTAATGGAGATTTCATTATACGCATTTTGTAGAATTCCTTTCCTTCCAATTTTCTTGAAAGAATTATAAGTCATAGAGGTTTGGGGAAATTCATAAAACTATCTGGATTTTTGCTCTTATTTTGAGGGTAATTTTGATAATTATTTAAATTGAGTTATTTAATCACTTGTGCCATTTTTATTTCCTTCTTATTCAACTTTAGATTATAATTGTAAAACTTCATCCACATTTTCTAAATTAAAAAAATTGGCATACATTTGCTTATAATAATCCTTATTACCTCTCATATTCCTATGGAATCTATTATATCTCTTCATCCTTAATTTTTTGTTTCATTTTGTAAGCTTTTCTCTTTTCTCAATGAGACAAGCTTGTCAATTTTTATTTTATTTCTTTTATTTCTATTCCATTTTCATTATTCCCTTCCTCCTACTAATTTTGGGTTTTATTTTATTACTTTTTCTAGTTCCTTAAGAAGAGCTTGCATTGATTCTTTAAGCATTTTTTTGCCTCTTGATCTGTATTTCTGTCAACTTCTCTCAGTGTGGATTTTGATTTTGCTTGTCCACATTTTTGGTAATTCAAGATCCTTTTGTTTCCATGAATCATTTTCTATTTTCATATCCTCATTGATTCAATAGTTTTTAGTAACATATTGTTTAGTATACAGATGATTTGTATTTTTTTCTAGCTTTCTACCATTACAGTATTATGCTTTAAGAATGTTTGATATGTCAATCATTAAAACTTCACTGTTGTGTTTGATATCTTGTGGTCAGGTTTCTTTTGTCTCTTCTGTTTCTTCTGAGTAATGTTGTCTTGATATTACCATGTTTATATCTAGAGTTCCAAGTTTCTATTTTTAATTAAATTTAAAGCAATTGCTTCAACTTCATTCTCCATTGCTTCATTAGTGTTCTCCTTCTTCCTTAGATATTATATTTTGTTAGTATATTACTAATTCCAATGTGTGTTTTCGTTTTTATAGATCACTTAACATCTCTCCCAGAACTGGTTTACTGACACCTATTCTCTTAGTTATTGTTCATTTGAAACATTTTTATCATCCCTTCAAAGCCGAGGGGTAATCTAGTTATATATAGCAATTTTGGTTGGAGTTGTTTTTTATTCTACACTTTCTATATACACCATACCATTTGTGACCTCTAGAACTTCATTTCTATGCAGTAAGTCTTAAAAAGGTGTTTTATAACTTGTCGCCTTGCTTTTCTCTTGTTTCTTTTACAAATCTTTCTGTTTTGCTCTTACCACTTTTCACTTAGGGAGTAGAACCACATCCTGCAATGCTCATGGCTTACTCTAGGTTCTGTAAGAAGGGGTCACTCCTATCCATGCTAGAGGGATGATATGCAGTGCCAGAGTGTGAACTAGTTTAAGTCTCCTGCAAGGTAAGTGCTTTAACACATACACTGTTCCTCTAGTCCCTAAAAAATCTTCAGAAGTAGAGGTGAAAAACCCTTTATGAAGGTTTGGTTGAATTCTCTAGTGAACCCATCTTGAACTGAACTTTGCGTCGAGAGAGATTTTAAATTACTATGTTATTGAAAACAGTGGTATCTTCAAAGCTGACACGCCACTGGCCAAGCAAGCAAAAACAGAGATAAATAAATGGGACTATCTCAAACTAAGAAGCTTCTGCACCTCAAGAGAAACAGTGACCAAAGTACAAAGACAATCTACAGAATGGGAAAAGATATTTACGGAGTACCCATCCGATAAAGGGTTGATATCAAGGATATACAATGCACTGGTTGAGCTCCACAAGAAGAAAACTGCCAAGCTGATCAAAAAAATGGGTGATGAAATGAACAGAAACTTTCCCAAAGAAGAAATTTGAATGACTCAGAAGCACATGAGAAAATATTCAACATCACTAATCATCAGGGAGATGCAGATCAAAACAACAATGAGATATCATCTCACACCACAGAGACTGGCCCACATCCCCCCCCCCAAAAAAAAAAAAAAACAACAGGTGTTGTCGTGGATGTGGGGAGAAAGGGACTCTTCTTCACTGCTGTTGGGAATGCCGACTGGTTCAGCCCTTTTGGAAAACAATATAGACGATTCTCAAAAAATTAGAAATTGAGCTTCCATTTGACCCAGCAATACCACTCCTGGGAATATACCCCAGAGAGGCAAAAAGGTATAGTAGAGATGGCATCTGCATTTCTATGTTCATTGCAGCTCTGTTTATAATAGCCAGAATCTGGAAAAAAACAGAGTGCCCCAAAACAGATGACTGGTTAAAGAAACTCTGGTACATCTACACAATGGAATATTATGTAGCTATCAGAAAACATGAAGTCATGAAATTTGCATATAAATGGATCAACATGGAAAGTGTCATGTTGAGTGAAATGAGTCAGAAAGAAAGAAACAGACATAGAAAGATTGCACTCATATGTGGAATATAATATAACTGCGAAGTACAAGTTTGCAGTGATGCAATTTCTGGCAGATATTTCTCTGGACTTAGTTACTAAAATACTAAAATACAGAAACCCAAAACCGTGAGGCCACTAGTGTGGTCACTCAACCTCATATCTCTTCATTCTCAGCAATGGAAAACAAATTATCAAATGCTTCCTTTTCAGCAGGTCTGACTTTAGGGGGGAGAAACTCTAAACAATAATAGTGAGTCTTGTTGAAATATTGAATGTAATCAAAATGAAAGTAAAGTGAAATTTATCAGTTACACAGGCGGGGGGGTGTAGGGGTGTGGGGGGTCTAAGGGTGTGTGGGGGAGGGGGGAGGTATACTGTGATTCTTGGTGGTGGAATATGTGCACTGGTGAAAGGATGGGTGTTTGAGCATTGTATAACTGAGACTTGAACCTGAAAACTTGTAACTTTCCACATGGTGACTCAAAAAGTAAATAAATTACTATGTCAATTTATTTATTCTGAATGGTCTGTTTGGGTATTCTACTTCCTCTTTTCTTCAGTCTTAGGTTACATGATTCTGAAAACACACCTGTTTCTTGTAGTTATTCAGCATAAAAGCATAAAAGTATTCATAGTATCCTCTTATGATCTACTAGACAACCCCAATATCACAATTATATTTTAATGGAAATTTAGAGAACTGTAGTATTTGGTGGCTTGTATCAGGAATAATTCATAGCCTGAAATATTTAGGATTCATAATAAGTATTCAGCACAAAAATCCCATCAAAATATAAAAATTCTTACATTAAATGAATTTTAGATATTGGCTACTATACTTTTGCAGAAATATTAGCATGTATTTATCTTTTTGAATCAATGGTTTTGTGCTTTTTGAATTATCTCTAAGTGGAGTAACTGTATCATATATGATTTTATTATTTTTAAAGGTCTTTAAAAATATTTTAAAATGAGGCAGAACAGACAGGAAGTGCATGTTTGTTTTGTTTTGCTTTTATTTTTAGAAAAAAATCCTAATTATTTAGAAATTAGTTACTTCACCTTAAGCTGTTCGTGTATCAGTATTTTGAGCAGATTTCAAAAACTTGTAAAGTGAATTAAGGAGTAAGGTCGGCCATATATATATACATATACATATATGTATATATATACATATACATATAATGCCTAAAACAAAACCCTTGAATCAAGTGCAACACTTAAGTTTATCAAAAGAAGTAGATAAGATGTAGGATTAATTAATAAATTATTTTATGACTTCCAATGGAACTAATACTGGGAAATTATAGTACTGTAAAGGTGCTGGTTTTAATGTAATAACACATACTTGGAAAAGTATAAAATTAGACCGCTTAATTATGTATGAAGATGCTACTGAGACCACTCAAGAAAATCAATTATCAATGGTATGATGATGATGATGATGATGATGATGATGAATTATGTACTAACATATTGCTCACCTGTACATTAGTGAAGATAAGTAAAACCAGTTTTGCTTCTCACAACTAAAAAATTCAGTTTTAAGATTTTCAAATAGAATCTTTACTTTATATTAAAAAATTATGGCTTAATATGTTAAGTTCAAGACTCCTCACATGACTAATTCTAAACTAGACTTGAAACTGCTTCTCAATTTATTTTCTGTGGGTGTTTATCAGAGAGAACAACATCTCTTAAAATAAGATGTAAATTACTTATCAAAATTTATTTTCTATGATAAAAACAATAGATATATTTATCATTATATATTCATTTCTACCTGTTGATTCTGCTTTTGAGTGTTAGTATTCATTATTTAATACATTTTCACTTTATAACAATTTGTTGAAAAAAATCTAAAAAAGCTAGATAAGTAGAAAATGAATATGTTTACGTAAATATAAATATCCTAGAAAATGTAGTTTTCTTTGTATTTTTTCTAGTAAGAAATAACTTCAATGAAAAAAAAATGATCATTGGAGATTGCCTGTTAATCACTCTATAAAGAAGACAGTAAGGGAGATGCTTCCAAAAAGCATATAGTGCAGAACTCATTTCTGAAATAAAAAATAAAGATTAACTGGCAAATTATTGAAATGGCAGAAAAACATTGCTACAGTTTTAAAATATTGGACATGTCTCTGAATACCTCCAATTCACTCCCAATTAGCGATCTGTACTCAATCAAGCAGATATTACTGTCAAATTATTATATCTAAACATATTGTCAGAAAAGCAATTGTTTTTACTTCTAAGAAATGATTTGTTTTGTTGACTTGTTGAAGACCACAAGCTGAATAATATTTTAAGCCTTCTTTATAAAGTTTAATAATCCTATGCCTTTGTGACGTTTTCTGAAATCCATTTACTTAAACAATGTGTGTGTGTGTGTGTGAGTGTGTTAGGCTTTTAAAATATTGCCAAGTAGCATTGGATAAATGATAATACCTCACCATCAAGATAACCTAAACAGTGAGGTGGATCTCACACTAAAGAAAGAGTCAAGTGTATTTTAATCTGGAGAGAGTTTATTATTTTTTTTAATTATTATTATTTTTTGGCTTTTTGGGTCACAACCGGCTATGGTCTCAGAGGTTACTCCTGGCTCTGCACTCAGGAATTACTCCTGGCGGTGCTCGGGGGACCGTATGGGATGCTGGGAATTGAACCCGGGTTAGCCACGTGCAAGGCAAACGCCCTACCCACTGTACTATTGCTCCAGGCCCTGGAGAGAGAGAGTTTAGAGGGTCGAGTTTTTGCTTTGCATGCAGGCAATCTGGATTTGATCTCCAGCACCAATTATGGTCCCTTGAGTGTTATCCAGAATAATCCCTGAGTGCTGATCCAGAAGTCAGCCCTGAGCACTGCCAGGTGTGACCCCAAAGGACAAAATAAGTGTACTTCAAATACATTATACAATAGAAAAAAACAAAAAAAAAACTCTAGTCTAATAATTCTTTTATAAAATATCAAGTGCTAAGTTTCCTTTTAGGAGTAAGGTAAATGGAATGATTAGATGATAATCTTAAAAGAGGAAATTAGTCTTACTCAACATATTTGAACATTTATACATAACTAGCTTTTAAATTGAGGAAATTTTTAGAAGTTATGGAAAATTCCCAGAGTAAAAAGTGGGTATTTTTGGAGATTCAAATATTTTGACCTACAATTTTCATATGTAGTAAATCTAATCATATTCTTTTTATTCTGTGCCTCCATAGACTTCACTATTCAGAGATTTAAACCCCTTAAGACACCATAGAAAATTGGAAGTTTCCAAATTTCAGTATTGATCATTATTGGAAATCCAAGTCCTCAAACCTAGAACAAATAATCATGAAGAATTCTGGTTTTGTTTAATGTTGGGAATAATGCAGGTTGTATGTATGGGATATTTGAGGTCTTATTCTTAAATGTTTACAAATAATTTACATTGTACTCTGGGTAACAGAAGAGTTAGGAATTTTTCTCCAATGACTTCAGTTCTTTTAGACATTGTCAAAGAATGCATTAAGTTTGAGTGAGAGTCAGATGAGAAAAATACAAAGAGAATACTGATAAAAATATGTTTAAAAGATTATTAGTATAAATTTTAATTATTTTCTGTTACTATTTTTACTGACTCAAGATCTAAGTTAGAAAAACGACCTCTGTAGATCTAGAATAGTTTAAATGCCTGGGGTTTATCATGAAATGCTTACTCTGTTGCAATTTTTGTGCTAATTCCTTAATGATTATTATTATGAATTAATTTTGACTAGATAAATGTCTTTCTTTTTCTCCTCTAGAATATTGCAAATGAAAGAATACAGAGTAAGCCATTTAAGTAACTGGTATTCATATATTTTCTGCTGTTAACATCAAACATTGTCCTTTTGTAAACTATTCTTGTACATATTAAGCTCTGTTACAATGGTTTCATTTTAGTCAGAATAGTTCTTATGTATTGAATCACTGTCATTGCTTAAAAAATTATACATATAATTTTTTTAAGTTGTTTGATCGCTTCTTGACCATTCAGTAAATATAGTTTTAGTAACAAAACAAAACTGAGATAGGACAATTATGAAGAAAACTAACTAATGTTAACTGGGTAAGATTTACATAAAGAAGAAAAATAATATGCTGAACCCAAGAGGATTTCAAAAATTCACATTTTATCCATGATGAAAAATTACTGGTGAAAGTGTAGACCAAAGATATTATTAGTTCTTATTCTTTACTCTTTTCATAGTCAAAATTATTTGTGTATAGGTACATGATGATAAATAATAGTTTTTCTATAAATAAGCAAGTCTAACAAGTTGAATATCATATCTTATAGTCAAAATTCCATGGATTTTTGAAAAATAATTAAAATATGAAAAATAAGAGATTTTGCTAAGCATAATGTCCTGTTATCAAAGACATGTCACTTCATAAATGTTATAATTAACACAACTTGAATGACATGTTTGTCCTATTGATAATAGCAACGTGGGCAATTCATGTTTTTGGCAATATCACTAGTCACTTATTAAAACTGCTGTGGCCATCTGATGTTATTATTTACCTCTTTAATGTCTAGAAATAAACTGCTACTTGTTACAATTCATGATTACCAATCTTGTTGAGGAGTACCAACTCCAAGCTATATATATTACCTTAGTCCCAGTTAAGTAACATCATACATAAAATATGTGGATGCATATTTTATTTTTCCCAAAATATCCAAGTTTATGAATCTCTCCTTGTGGCTGGAGTGATAGTACCGTGGGTAGGGTATTTGCCTTGCATGCATGCACGGCCAACCGGGTTCCATTCCCATTCCCAACATCCCATACGGTCCCCTGAGCACCACCAGGAGTAATTCCTGAGTGCAAAGCTAGGAGTAATCCTTATGCATTGTGGGGTGAGACTCAAAAAGTAAAAAAAAAAAAAAAAAAGAAAGATCTCTCCTTTACTATTCTGTCATGACATGCATATGACCTTCCTAAATTATTTGGCAAACACTGAAGACATTAGGTAAGAACTAATTCAACCTCCTATGATCAGCAAACCCATAAACTTTCTTGCAGCCTACCAAACATAAAGCACTAAGAAAACTGAAGATTAGTTCTAGAAAGGTAGTGTAATGGGTAGGGTGTTTGTTTTGTACACAGCCAATTTTGCACACAGCCAACCTAGGGTCTATTCCCTGGCAGACTTTAAATCCTTGCACCCCCCCACCCCTCACCCCCCAGCCTTGCCAGAAGGAATCCCTGAGATCAGAGTCAGGAATAAGGCCTGAGCATTTGTGGGTGCGGTTCCAAAACAAACAAAAACCAGGCAAACAAGAAAGAAAGGTTAAGTATTCTGTGTTATCTATTATACATTTAAATTATTTAAATTTTACCAAACTTTTTAACCAGTTCCAATTTATAATTGCATTTCCTAATCATCCACATATAATATTTCAAGAATTATATTTTTGCTAAAAAGTGGACTATGTTAAAAGAATTTGTAAAGCTTCACACGTGGGTGGATAAATTTAAATTCATTTATTCTTTGGCAGAGAGATGTTCTTCTTGGGAGATGTGACTAGGATGCTTAATTCTTTAAATGAAAACCTTAAACTTCCCAGATCTAAAATCAGATGTGGCACGTATGCTGAGTAGAAGAGTGTAGGTCAAAATTCTGTCATGCAATTATGGGTTTAACTTGTTTTCCAAGTGCATTTTGTATGAGAAAGCACCACAACCAGGCAGAGCCCCAGTGTTATTTGAGGATATATAATTTTATGTAGTAACATGAAGAAATAATAAACCCAGAGGACCAGTGAGACACTTGACTCGTATGCAGACGATCTGACCCGAGTCCATTCCTGACAACACATATGGTCCTCTGGGTACCTCCAGGAGCAATTCCTGAGCATGGAGCCAGGAGTAAGCTCTGAGCAACAGCTGAGTATGGTCCAGGGTAAAGCATTACTAGTTTGGGGATTTTATGTGTCTGATATTTTATATCAAGCTCTGGGGGCTGAGCAGCCACTCCCAGTGATTAGGCCAGTTATTACATGAGGCAGCCTAAGGATACTGCATCTTAGCCTTGCAGTGCCAGCATTTTCTTGACCAACCTGGACCAACAATGTCTTGAGTTTACAGGGTTATACCCAGAGATGCTCAGGAGACCATGTGGTGGTACCAGGAATTTAACCAGGATTGTCTACATACAAGGCATACTTCTTAACCCCTCGGCGATCTCTCTGGCCCCACCATTACCAGTTTTTATAATCATGAGCTCTGTCTACTGTCGTTACAGCACAGGACAGGAACTAAGATCTCAAGCATGAAACAACATGAAGCTGTTTAATTAGTGGATTGGTACACTAGTAAATGGGCAGGGTAGAAGTAGACTTCCAGCCAAAATACCAGTTGCTTCTGCTGTTATTCCCAGCTGAGTGTCTCTGAATTAGAGATACGTAAAAATCTATGACAAGAGTAAGTTCTGAGTCAGGCTGAAGAGGCTAGACCACGTCAGAGAAGTTCAGTGTTTTCACATCAGAGCACAGGCATCATAAAAATTAGTCAAAGGCCCATTTAGTTTCCCTAGTAACTAAAATATACAGCTCATTTTTATCCCATTTAATGCAATAAAGAAACATCAACATTCAGTAATAATAATTATTTAATGGTTTTATAAGAGAAAAGAGAATTTAGAGATTATTTTAAAAGGCCCACTGCCAAGCAATAATCACTTCTGAGAACTACAATAAACCATTAAGAAAAAGCTTTCTTCATAAAGCAACCAGCTAAATTTTACTATAAAATTTTAATTTATTACCACTTCATCACATTCCACCTCCCTCAATTAATACTTTAGGCTTTTAAGTGTATATATATATGTATATATATATATAATATATGTGGGCTGGAGCAATAGCATAGTGGTTGGGCTTTTGCCTTTCAAGCGGCTGACCCAAGTTAGATTCCTCCGCCCCTCTCGGAGAGCCCAGCAAGCTACCGAGAGTATGGAGCCCGCGCGGCAGAGCCTGGCAAACTACCTGTGTGTACTGGATATGCCAAAAATAGTAACAGTAAGTCTCTCAATGGGAGACGTTACTGGTGCCTGCTCGGACAAAATATTATATATATATATATATATATATATATATATATATATATGTTCTTCCAAGAAGGTAACCTAATGGAAATATGTTTTGTGTGTGTTTATAATGGTCCACACCCAGTTTTCAGGGTTTACTTCTGGCTCTGTGATCAGGAATCACTTCTGGTGGGACTAGGGGACCTTATGAGGTTCTGGTGGTCTAACCTGGGTAGTTCGCATGCGAGGCAAGAGTCTTACCTGTTCTACCATCTCTCCAGCCTAACCTAATGTTAATCTCAAGGTAAATAGGGCAAAGTAATTGGACATCTTATCTGAGGCTGGGCTGAAATTGATGTAGACAGGTGGACAGGGAAAGGCCCTGGACAATGAAAATTTTGTAGGTCAACGAAATTTCTAGGAAGGAAAGTTCTAAGGCTGACCACCTCGTGAATACAGAAAGCAAGACCTGAGATAAGACCTTCACCAGCAGACTCTGACGATATCAAACCCCTCCCTATGAAGAAAATTCCTCAAATACCCTCAGATTTCTCCCTTAATCTGATTAACTTAAGTGATTCAGCCCAGAGGAGATCTAGTGGGACCAAAGGTCAAGAAAAGGAGTTTCAAAGGCCGCACACAATTCTACCCACGTAGCAATAGACTCTTATCTAGGTAGAAGCCCCATTTGAGGGAAGGTTGCAAAACCCTATCTAAGCCACCTTGACCAAAAGGAGATTGCACATATGCAGCCTGAGCCCACGTGCTGCTCGCACCCATGTAGCTGAACACACGTGTTGCCCGAGCACATGTGTCACCCGCATCTCCCCTCTTGAGATGTGTACATTCATGCCTTCATGTCTAATGTTGGGATGTGTGTAAGGGCTCTTTCTTCCCTTGGAGAAGCCTGGGTTCTCTAGAGCATGCTATTCTCCACACTCTCCCACTTTCTCCTTTTCTTCAAAACCTCTAATAAAAACAATAATTTCACTGCTCATCTACTCCTGAAATTCTTTTCTGAGAGTCAAGACAAGAACCCAGTAACCCTGGGTTTCAGGTGACAGAGGCAGATAGGAAGAAAGTGACTGTTTTTCTCCTCCCCACTTTACAACAGCCAAACGTGGGATCCACTGACAACAATATGGCCTTTGAGCCTCATTAGCTCCCTCGTCCTTGACTTACCATCATATCTGCAATGATTCTCAGGTACAATGATAAGGTCTTGGAGCATTTGAGATGTTGGTAACTCACTGGTAAAATGTTGTGGAACAGTATATAGCTTCTACTTTAGAAGTTGATTCTATGTGTGTACTGGGGGTGGGGGAGGCAGGCCTTGCTTAGGGAAAGGAAAAAGAACTCTTATTCAGTAAAGGGGGTCAAGGGTGTAGTCACTGTAACTGTCACTGTCATCCGGTTGCTCATCGATTAGCTCGAGCGGGCACCAGTATTGTTTCCATTGTGAGACTTGTTATTACTGTTTTTGGTATATCAAATACGCCACAGGGAACTTGCCAGGCTCTGTCATGTGGGTGGGATATGCTCAGTAGCTTGCCAGGCTCTCTCAGAGGGACAGAGGAATCGAACCCAGGTCATCCATGTGCAAGGCAAAAGCCCTACCTGCTGTGCTATTGTAGTGAGACTTTAAAATCAGTCTAAAGGACTCTGAGGAAAAGATTTCTCAGTTGAGGAATGTCAGCGTTGGAGTAGAAACTGTTAAAGAAATACTAATTTGTTGAGCTACCCGTGGCGTATTTTTTTCCTCTCAGAGAGCCTGGCAAGCTACCGAGAGTATCCCGCCCGCACGGCAGAGCCTGGCAAGCTACTGTGATGTAATTGGTATGCCAAAAACAGTAACAACAAGTCTCACAATGGAGACATGACTGGTGCCCGCTTGAGCAAATAGATGAACAATGGGGCGACAGTGCTACAGTGCTACAGTGCAGTTTGTTGAAGAAGGTTTTCATGAGGACAAGTGATGTTAGTACTAAATACACAAAAATGGTGTCTGTTTCTTACTAAGGGGTAGGGATACAGGACTAAATTATCTTCATTTTTTAGGACAATCCATACAGTAAAATCTAATAAGATGGTCATTAGCATCACTGTCATCCCGTTGTTCATCAATTTGCTCGAGTGGGTGCCATTTGTCCCTATCACATGCTAGTGTAGCCCAGTGGTGTCTGCTTGCTCCAGGAATACGAAGAGCCTGAGATTTTAGCAGCCTCTCTTTACTCATCCTTCCCAACACTGTCACATTGGGCGGGCTCTTTTGAGGTTAGGGGAATGATGCCCATTATTTTTACTGTTTTTGGCATATCGAATACATCACAGGTAGCTTCCCAGGTTCTGCCATGTGGGTGGGATACTCTCGGTAGCTTGCCAGGCTCTCTGAGAGGAAAAATTGCGTTGCTCTCTTCCAGGAGCTTTGTTTTATAGTTTCTGGATCTTGGCCGTTGATGAGATTACATGGGGCCGGGGGCAGTTTGTGGGTGTGACTGTCAAGCTACTGGGAAATTGGTGATCTGGGTGGAGGAAGCTCAGTCCTGACCCAAACAGGCTTGGAGATCTCAGCCACGGGTCCCGCATACCTGGGTTCCTCTGTTGGCTCCCTCATGAGGAACCTTCGGAACCCAGCCGCAGCCATACTCAAGGCCACTCTAGGACGAGCTCAAATTAGGCTCACCAATGAGAGAACCAATAAGATGATATATATATTATTTTGTATTGTCCCAAAGTGATACCATTCCATGCTGGGAGGTATATAATTACAAAGGTGGTAGCATTTACAGTTAACAGATGCTATGCAGCTTACAGTGCAATGAAAAAGTTTGCAACCTCCTAAAAGTTTTTCAATGTTAAAGTGATAAATGAATATAAATTAGGGAGATAAAAAGAGAAAAAGAACGAAAGTTGCCATCACTATGTGTAATTACAAACACTAGTGTTTTCTAATTTTCTAACTACCACTCCCTGGGCTTTGAATTTTACTGTGTGTATGTATACATTTAAAACATCTTATTCAAGGAGCTGGAGAGTAGCACAGTGGGTAGAGAGCTTGCCTTGCATTATTTGACCCATGTTTGTAGTCTAGAACCTCTTATTGTCCCTCAGTCCTGCCAGGAGTAATTCCTGAGCTCAGAGCTAGAAGTAAGTCCTAAGTATTGCTGGGTGTGGATCCCAAACAACAAACAAAGCATCTTACTTCTTTTATCTTAGTATGTGAAATGCTCTATTCTAAACCATTTAACTTTAAATCCACCATTTATCAATTCTTATTCTTTAACCCCACCAAGGTTTTGGCTCATGTTGTTTGCTTTCTTAAATTCAGCTGAGTTCATGACATGATTGCTTAATCCATGGAGCTTTGCTTTCATGTTTTCATTTACTGGCATAATTGTCAGATGTGACATTTATAAGATAGATGTAACATCTGTCCTACTATTTACTGAGAATAAATCTCTCTACCTGTTGCTTCCAATTCTTACTAAAACCATTAATTAAAATTTCATCTCAAATAAATGGAAATGTCCTTGAAGGAAAAATTAATGCAGTCACTTTCTCTTCTATTGTGTTTCCTATAGAATCACTCGTATATATATCTGATGAGTACAATGTAATTTTAATATTATTCTAATGTTAGTGTGTGCTTAAATATACAGCGACATTCATTATATAAAATTTATACCATTATATTGACTCTGAAATATTTAATTCTAAATATATACTAAACAGAATTAAGAAAAACAATGGCAATTGCATATCAAATTTAAAATTCAATGCAGTAAAACCAGAATTTTCATATCCTTCACCTACAATCACCGTCATGGATACCTATGATAAGGAACCATAGAATGAATGAAGTTTGATAATTATTACATGGAATTGGTACATTTCTGATCTAAATTATTCTTTTGCAGGTGTTTCCTTTTAGTTTCCTTTTATCTCAGTGTTTTCTTCTCTGACATTAAGGAACAAAATCCCCTCCAAAACATTACTCTTGCTTTTCATGAACCAATGCAAAGTGGCTTATTTCTAATAGCTGCAATGCATCATAAATTCAGAATAAATTAGTATCCATTAGCAGCAGACTCCCATCATTTATATTACAAATGATGCTTAGACATCAGACATTACAGGAAGCACCTTTCATCTAAAGAGTGATATTGATATTCTTCATTCAGAGCACATTAAAATGATCCAATGAAATATACAGGTTTCAGGAAGGACATAGCATGCTATGCCTAAGCATAGTGATGAGAATTTAGGTTTCCTAGTAGCAAACAGTATTTCTCCTAGAATGAAAACATGTTTTGAGGAGGAAGTTAAATATGTTTCAATTAAAAAATGACTTCCCGGAACCGTCTCATAGTGGTTTACTATTTACACTTGACTGCTTGCTATAAAATCACAAGGTGCACAGAGAGCACTCAAAATATAGTCATGAGCTATAAAAGACAATTTTGCTTTCATTTGAGCTTGATGGTTCAAACTTTTTTCTAGATGATTTAATTATACAGGAAAAAAAAACATTAGGCTCTGGTTTTATCAGAGAGCACTCCAAGTTGAATGTTAACACACTAAAAATGATGCATGAATGTATGAAATGATTAGTAATATGTGAAAAATTTAAAAAAGAACTTAAAAAACACATTGAACAACTTTTATTAATGTTCCTTTTTGGTGGGGGCCCAACAAGCGATGCCCAGGGTCCACTCCGAGTGATATCCAGCCAACTAAGTCAGCGATTCATCGTAAGCCCAAGGATGCAGTGCTACTCACGGGAATGTCAAGGGAGCAGTTGCCAGGTAACACTAGTAGTGTTCAGGACCTTCCAGGGCTACACCCAGTCTGGGGACCGAATACTTGCCTCTCATGTGTCCCAATGTCTGTACTATCTCTCTGGGCTCTTAGTATTATCGTATAATATTTTTCCTATATATATATATGGACTAGAGCAATAGCACAGCGGGTAGGGCATTCGCTTTCCATGCAGCTGACTCAGGTTCGATTCCTCCATCCCTCTTGGAGAGCCCGGCAAGTTACCGAGAGTACCCCGCCCACACGGCAGTGCCTGGCAAGCTACCAGTGGCATATTGGATATGCCAAAAACAGTAACAAGTCTCACCATGGAGATGTTACTGGTGCCCACTGGAGCAAATCAATGAATAATGGGATGACAGTGCTAACAGTGCCAAATATATATATATATATATATATATGTTTATATATATATACATTTGAAAACTATGTATTACAAAAAATAATTACACTGATCTAAATCATCTAGAATATGTGTTATCACAACCTACATCCTCATATTACTTTGCTGATTATATATATTTGCTTTTTTTTTGGGTCACACCCAGCGATGCACAGGGGTTACTCCTGGCTCATGCACTCTCATGCACTCAGGAATTACTCCTGGCGGTGCTTGGGGGACCATATGGGATGCTGGGAGTCGAACCTGGGTCGGCTGCGTGCAAGGTAAACACCCTACCTGCTGTGCTATCGCTCCAGCCACTGCTGATTATCTCTACAGGCCAAAAGGCAGATTTCATTTAAAATAATCCAGTTATATCCAAAATTTTCTGGCACCTACCTGAGCCCTTCATTGCATTTTTCTATATTGGTAATTTGAAAGATGTTTTTCACCCCCTACTTACCAGTGAGGATGAATTGCATGGTATTTCATCAAAAGCACTTCAAAAGTGATCTCTGTGTCAATTTATAATAATCAAACAGAGTCATAAGGATAGTATGGGACTCGAGGTAAGGATGCTTGCTTTACACACAACTGACACTGTTTTTATCCCCAGCACTGCATATGGTGCACAGAGAACTACCAAGATTCATCCCTGAACACAGATCTAGGAGAAAGCCATAATCACAGTCAAGTATGATCCAATATTCTGCATCAAAGACTTCATATTTTCTAAAATATGAGTTGAATGAATGTCTAAAGAGTCATAGAACTGACCATTCATAGGGCTGACCAATTTAATTGAACTGAGCTTAAGTATAAGGTCAACTTGAACATAGTGATCGGGCTGATAAATTCTATATGGGGATATTTAGTATGAAATGCCAGTTCAACTTTAGTCAAAGTCCCTTACAAAAGTGCTGAAAAAGAAGTTCAGGTACTTGAGATACATAAGAAATAAAAGTAGAAAGAGTAAAATTCCTTTGGAGAGGTGAAAATATTGAGATAAATACTTAAACATCAAAAGTTGCTGAATCCACATTAGTCATGTATTTTATACCAGTGTGTAGTTTCCGTTCATGTTGCCACTTTTACTGACTTCCTGTAGGACCCAAAACAGACTGAGGAACCTATCTGTTTCTGACATAATGAAAAAAATAAAAGAAAAAAATTAAACTACACTACATGATAATAAAACTCTTTCACAAATACATTTACATATTTTAGATATGCACAAGAACTTTCCAATATATAAAAACCATCATATACTGAAAAACAGCGTTTTTAATTTCATTTTACTTATCACAACTTTATGTAATGGAGAATTATCACTATTGTAGTGCTATAAATTTGTAAAAAATAAATAAATAAAATCACAGGACCTAAGAGGGAAAAGTACAAAACTATATTCTTACAACATTATAGTTCAGGAAGTCAGAATTAGAGTTTTGGTGATGAAATGGGGTCATATGATTACTAGGTAATAGAGTGAATAGAATTTGGTCTTTTAATTTTTAAATCTAAAGTCATCAGATACCCATGAACAAAATGACTTGAAAAAGTAAAGATAAAAGCTAATGGCACTTATATCTGGTACACTATCATCTCCTCAATACTTCAAAGCACTAAATCTTGGGTTAGAGGTCTTGTATTCCCCTGGACTAATCCTGTGATCTTCTAACAGTCATTTAAACCTTTTTTAAAATTTCAACACTTTATTTATAAAATGATGACCAAACTATTCACAAAGTTTATAGACTGCTTAAAATTCAAATAAGGTAGTACTTGTTAAAAAGAAATAGACATTTTAATTTATAAAATTTTCATTTATAGATGAAAGATGTAAACTTTTGTTTTGTACATAAGATTTTTCTAGATAAAGAAAATCTGTTGCATTTTTGTTCCTGTTTTGGGGACACACTGCAGTGCTTAGCTCTTATTTCTGGCTCTGTGCTCCAGGATCACTTCTGGAGTGTCTCCAGGGATCATATGGGATGACAGAAATCAAATCTGCCTCAGGGTGTGGAAGAGAATCACTCCCATACCCATCCCATCACTGTACTATCTCTCTAGCCTCAGGGTCATTTCTTATCTGACTCTTAAGTTTTGAAAATTAGAATACAATGTAAAAACCCAAATGTGTTTGTTAGAATATTTACACTTAAATTATTTTTAGTATGTATTTTTAATTGGACTGGAGGGATAGCACAGCAGGTAGGGTGTTTGCCTTGCACACAGCCGACTCCGTTTCAATTCCTTCATCTGCCTTGTACAAGGTCGACTAGGTTTGATTCTTCCATCCCTCTCTGAGAGCTCCTTAAGCTACCAAGTATATCCCTCTGCCCCCCGCCCCCCACCACAACAGAGCCTGACAGGCTACCAATGGCGTAATGGATATGCCAAAAACAGTAACAACAAGTCACACAATAGGACATTATTTGTACGCACTCGAGCAAATTGATGAACAACAGGAGGACAGTGCTAAAGTGCTATTGTTAAGCTATCGTTAATTATTTATTACTTGAAAGGAATGATACTGCTTTGTCATCTCTTGAACACATATTTCTCTACGTTTGCTCATATCCTTCTAAGCAAATTTATTTCAATAAACTATTTTGCTTCACTTAAAATAAAAGATATTAGACTAATACAGAAAAAAAAAACAACTAATACAAGGATATTAAGGTATTTTTTTCTAATACGAATCTCTTTATGATTTTAGAGTATGTATAAGAAGTTTGAATGGATAAATATTGGTATGATAAGTATAGATAATGAAAAAAATCAGTCTTACTTTTCCTTAGATCTACTAAAACACTTATATTTTAGTAATGGAATGGTACTAAGATTTTTCATTTTTCTGAAAAACAGGTACTTCATAAGAAACCTGTTGTGCTATCAGATTTACTCTGGGTCCAAGTGCCCAAGGACATATGACTGGATTAAAAAACTATTATACATGTATAAAATGGAATACTACACAGCCATCTAAAAAAATGAAGTCATGAAATTTGCATATAAATGGATGGACATGGAGTGTATCATGCTGAGTAAAATGTGTAAGAGGGAGAGAGACAGACATAGAATGAGTGGACTCATTCGTGGGATTAACAGAACAGCAACACTGAGTATGAGACTAAGACCCCAGAACAGTAGGAATTAGGGCCAGGAGGACAGTCTAGTGTTGGAAGTTTGTCACAGGTGGTGGTGGGGGGGGGGTGAAGTTGGGATAGAGAAGGGACCATTATGACAAACGCAGTTGGAAATGATCACTCTGGACCAGAACTGAGTGCTGAAAGGAGGTAAAGGAACAAACTTGATAACCTTTCAGTATCTGAACTAAAAATCGTAAAGCCTAGAAAGAAAGAGAGATCGAGCTAGCAAGAGAGAGACAAAGAGAGAGAGACACAGAGAGAGAGAGAGAGAGAGAGAGAAGAAAAAGTGTCTGGCATAGAGGTAGGCAGTGGGAGGGTGAGGGAAGGGAACTAGGGACATTGGTGAGAAGGTGGGTGATGGAACATTTTATGAATGAAAACCCAATCATGAAGAACTTTGAACCTGTGTATCTCACAGTGATTCAATACAAAAAATGTATATAAAAAATTACTCTGGAATCTGAATATATATCAAATAAATTAGAAAATAAAAAAGATAAAGTAGATCGAGTCTTCCCTAATACTGAGTAAACATTCACTGTGATATTGCCAATTTGAAGCTATATATCAGAAAGCTATATATAACTATATATATTTGAAGCTATATATCGGAAGCTATATATTACTGTAGACTTAAAAGTAAGCAGATATATGTGTGTATGTGTATGAAGTAAAGTGAAAAAAATAACTAATATCACATGAAATAAAGTTAGAAAACTCTAGGACCTTTTTCTTCCTCTTAGGATCTGTATTTTGTGCTTACATATCTCCTGGGGAGGTGGGGAGGGGCCTGACCCAGTGATGCTCAGAGCTAATCCTGGCTCTGTACCCTGGAGGTCACTCTTGGTGTTGCTTGGGGGACAATGTGGTGTGGGACTGAATGGGGGCAACCGCATGCAGCACAAATGCTTGAACTCTTGTATCTGACCCTATTTGCAATTGTAAAGAGCAGAAGAAAGATTGCGATGTAGGTAAGACATAGGTAAGACAAGATTAGGAGTTTAAACCCTGGGCCTCTTCGGTCCACATCTGCCTGAGATGTGGCACTTTCTTACTTTAGGACGTATTTTCTCCACTCTTGAAGAGAGCCTGTTTGGGATCTGTACATTGTTTTGATTTCCTCTGGAGAAGGGCATATTCATTCCTGGACACATCTCTCTCTCTAGTTCTGTCCCCTCATACGTCTCTAAATTTTTCTCAGTAAAAACAATTTTGCTTCAAGAAAATACAAACAAACAGAAATCGATTTATACCAAAGTGGGTAGGGCGTTTGCCTTGCACATGACTGAACTGGTTCAATTCCTCTGTCCCTCCCGGAGAGCCCGGCAAGCTACCGAGAGTATCCTTCTCACATGGCAGAGCCTGGCAAGCTCCCCGTGGTGTATTCGATATGCCAAAAACAGTAACAACAAGTCTCACAATGGAGACGTTACTGGTGCCCGCTCGAGGAAATCAATGAGCAACAGGGATGACTGTGATACAGTGATGAGAATAACACTTATATGTGGCATTTAGAGTAACTGGAAGAGGGAACACAATGGTTTAAAAGGTGGTGGCGGTTGGAGGTGGACCAGGGGTTGCATGATTATACTTGGCCCCAGAACATAGGAAGGAGAAGAAAAGAAACTGAGTAAGGGCAGTGGAGAGGAGACAGATTAGGAGCAACTGGAGACAGAGGTCAAGGGGATTCAGGTACATTGGTAGCGTTAAGGAATGACAGAGCTAAATACCCACTTCACAGAGTCAACAAAACCGAAATCCAAACTTTTAAACCAAACTGAAAAAGTTGCCTGTCAAGATGGCAGCCTGGGGGTGAGGCAGAGGCGGGTAGCAGAGAGAATCTGGGAGCACTGGTGACGGCAAGTAGAAAATGCTGGTGTGATTTTGCTGAAATTTCTAAATCTACAACTAAGCTAAAAATAACTTTGTAAATTACGGTAGCACTGTAGAACTGTCTTCCCGTTGTTCATCGATTTGCTCGAACGGGCACCAGTAATGTCTCCATTGTGAGACTTGTTGTTACTGTTTTTGACATATCAAAACGCCACAAGTAGCTTGCCAGGCTCTGCTATGCAGGTGGGATACTCTCCGTAGCTTGCTGGGCTCTCCGAGAGGGATGGAGGAATCAAACCTGGGTCGGCCGCATGCAAGGCAAATGCCCTACCCGCTGTGCTATCACTCCAGCTCTTAATTATCACAAAGAAAAAAAATTAAGGCTACAAATTTATAATCAAGTGAGAAAAGCAAAAATGTGGAAAGACAAAATATGGGGCTTAGAAAATTACATTTAATAGGGAAACAAGAGAAATATAAAAGATGCCAATTTTCAAAAGAAATATATATTTTAATGTTTTTGGTTATAGAAGACAGATCAAGTAAAAAAATCATAAAAATTTGCAAAGATAAATACCGGTTTGACCTGCCTAGTAATCAGAGTGGTATAATCTCAGTAAAGTCTCTCACCTAACAATCCACTGAAACTGCATAGATTGTAGAAGAAATCTCAATATTAAAAAGCAGTGACTTTTGGGGGAAAAGTGGATAATTATAAGTTGAAATATCCAAACCACACAGAGGCATGATTAATGAGATTTCACTGAGTATAAAATGTGATTCATATAAAATTTGACTTTCACAAAACTTAATGACACCACTAATAATCTGCAGTGTAAATGTAACTTCTAGTTTTTGATTGGCAAATTAAATCATAATATGTAAGTTTTTAAAAACTTGAAAAACTATCAAATATCTAAATAGGATACCTGCGTATTTGTTATTTTCATATTTGAGAGGTTGGTAAATTTTCAGAATATATAGTGTTCTATCAAACTCTATAATAAGAAAAATGTCACTGTCACTGTCATCCCATTGCTCATCGATTTGTTTGAGCGGGCAACAGTAACATCTCTCATTGTGAGACTTATCATTACTGTTTTTGGCATATACAATACACCATGGGGAGCTTGCCAGGCTCTGCCATGCGGGCGAGATACTCTCAGTAGCTTGCTGGGCTCTCCGAGAGGGGCAGAGGAATCGAACCCGGGTCCGCAGAGTGCAAGGCAGACACCCTACCCACTGATGCCACTATATTGCTGAAAGAGATAACTTGAAACAGAGGACTAGAAAGAAGTGAAAATTCAGGATCTTGATTCAACTCTAATCCTATAAGCTTCCAGTTTCTGCCCAAGCTATTTGCCCCAGAAGTGAATTTCTTTCCATATTCATGCTGCTCTGTTAAATCCATTACCTGGCATTATTTACATCCTATCTTTCTATTGTATATTATGCAGTTCCCATTGTTCTGTATCATTTTGTTTGGGATGTTATGGTTGTTCAATTACAAAGCTCATATGATACACGTTTAACTGGGAATGGTTCTAGCCCCCAAGTGGTCCAGGGCTGAGAGAGATATTCAGTCCCTATTCTCCATCAATCTCCTTCGTCTCTTTATTGTGTACATACACAATCACATATATTGAAGCTGTATGTCAAACTACAGAACCTTCTCTAACTTTCCCCTTGCTATTATCTCTTGCTCCCGCACCTGGCTGTCTTCAGCAGGTCCCCTCGGAGGGGGGCAGGTTGAGTTTCCCTCCCACCTCGAGCAGAGCCCCAGCAGCTGAAGACCTCTGGAAGCCAGTCTCAGTCGCTCAAAACCCCTCTGCACACGTTCCGATAAGCTTCACACATGAAGGAACCAACAGAGGAACACAGGTGTGCAGGACCCAGGGCTGAAATTTCTAATCCTACTCGGATAGGGACTGGGTCTCCTCCATCCAGATCCCCCATTTTCCAGTAGCTTGGCAGCCATACCTGAGGATTGCCCCTGACACTGTGTAATCCCATCAATAGCCAAGATCCAGAGACTATAAAACAAAGCTCCCATAACCGAGCTTTTATAGCCTAGCCTCTCAGAGAATCTGGCAAGGTACCAAGAATATCCTGCCTTAATGGCAGAACCTGGCACGCACTCCATGGTGTTATTCTAAATACCATATACAGTAACAATGATGGGTCTCATTCCCCTTACTCTGAAAGAGACTCCAATGTGGCACTGTTGGGAAGAACGAGTATAGAGAGCCTGCTAAAATCTCAGGGCTAGGATGAATGGAGACGTTACTGGCGCCCACTCGAGCAAATTGATGATCAATGGGATGACAGTGATACAGTAATTATTTTTGGTTGCCTAGGTCTCTTAATCACTCACACTTTTTTTTTATGTCTGATTCAAGGCTAACAGTCTACCTTCGTATTATTGCCAGGATATTTTTCATAGAGCATTCAAATACAGATTCTCAATTTCCTGACCATTTTATTTTCTCTAATAATTTGCCCCTTTGTCATTTGGTCAGTCTCTTTCCCCTCCCTGACCCCATTATCTCTTTCTCTCTCTTTCAGGTCTCATTCTATGTCAATGATGTACTAAATATCATAAGCTGGAATTTGTTCCCTATACAATTCAAATGCATATGTACAACCCCCTTGATGACTTAGGCCTTTCATTTCACTTACTTAAACTCTTGTCATTATGTATTTCATGACCTTATTACAATTTCCCAGCCACGGATGCTAGTTCACTTCTAGCTTTCCACACATTTGTTCCCTTATATTTCTTTGCCTTGTCAAATGTGAACTGGCTATATAACTCTAATAAAATCTCCATTAAGAGTATCCATCACTCATAATTCCACTCTCCATAATTTTAATCTTGAATAATTTCATTTTGAAAAAATATATAATCACATTGCTTTTTTCCCCCTTAAATGAATGACCTGAAAAATCACTTTTGAAAAGTCATAGACTTGTACTGGTGGGTACTTTTAAACCTCGTAATTTCAAACTTCAAATGGAATCTCAACAAATGTCTTGATAATGCCAAATGGTAATCAATTTATTTTTCCCACAATTAAAAATTGTATACATCACTTGCTCTGTCCTGAATGATAGATCTATCCTAAAAGCACATAGAAGAGGATGGTTTCTTCTACTACCAATTTGTCAACTAATGAGGATCTAGGAATTCATCATTAGGGACTAATATGGCCATGCTAAATAATATGTTTTCTATACATTAAATATATATGCACTTAATATTTTAATTACCTTGCTTACAAAATTATGCTAATACTAATTAACTAAAGTTCCTTCACCAAGGACAGTGTTTGGATAGATACTGAAATTTTACCTTTTGACCATTTCTTTTGAATATCAATCTTATTTAAATAAGTACTTGCACTGATTACTACGGCTGTATAGAGCCTCTTTATTATTTGGAACTATTTTTCACATTTCTATTCTGATCAATTTATGCACCAACATCATCCACAGTCTTGTTTCTAAGTATTCCATCACAAAAAAATTCATAATCCTTTTCAGAGATGTAATAATGATGATTGAGTAGTGAGTTTTTGAAGGGATTGTCTTAGGGTACTATGTCTTGAAAGAGGAAGGGGAGGCAGAACAGAACCCATAATTATCACATCACAGCCAACAACCCTGAAGATGAAGATGGAAAACATGACTAGAATTCAAATTTCCTGCCCCCAAGTCCTTTTATCGTTCAATATCATGAATTACCAGTTTGTTCACTGACAGTATACTCATTGATAAGGAGTGGATCACAATGAGTCAGTGCAATTTTGCACTGTATAATTTGGAAGCCCAGGACAGTGAGAATGGTGGTCAAGTTGTATCAAATAACTTGCTCTCATAGTCCTAAAACACTATTATTCTCTACCTTCAATTACCTATTAATTCCCCTTTGTTTCCAAGTATAACATCTACTTAATATGCCAGTTTACACCTAAAACCTTAAATAATCTGTTCTTAACAGTTTAAAATTCTGCTTAAAAAACATAATTTGAAGCCGGAGTGTTGGTACAGCAGGTAGGATGCTCACCTTGTATGCAGCTGATTGAGCTCTGATTCTAAGCATCCTAATATGAGCCTACCAGGGGTGATTCCCTGAGTGCAGAGCAAGGAGTAACCCCTTAGCACCTCTGAGCATTTCCAAACACTAAAAGTATAAACCCAAACCCATCATAATAAAATCAAAACAAGAGAAACCAAAAATAACAGTCAACTAATAATTGCTAACTTTCACACCTTTGTTAAAAATTAATTTTAATAAAGCACCATAGACGAGTGTAGCTATATATCCAAACCACAGAGTTAAAATGTCATTCCTGGTACTTCAAAGATCACCCCCCCCAAAAAAAAAAAGCTTCAACCTGCTTCTATTTTCTACCTAAATGCCACTGAAATTTAAAGTTACCATTCTGGAAAACCACAGGTCCAAGGCAACTGAAATTAGGCCCATTACTCAATATTATTGAGAAAAATTTAAACATGGTTAGAAGAAATATGATTGAAAGTGAGAACCACTCTGGAACCAGAGAGCTATATCAAAGAATTTAGTGCCTGCTTCACATGAAAGAAGGTCCAGGATTCTACGCCTAGCAACATATGGTCCCTTGGAAATCATCAGTAACAACCTCAAGCATAGTTGGGAGTAGTTCACAGGACCACTGGGAGTGACTCCCCCCAAACATAAACAAACAAGCAAACAAAAAATCTTTTGAACTCTATCCACGAATAATAGTTTTCATCACTACCACATTTTTCTAACTTGCCTGAGATGATTTATCCACATTCTTTCTGGGGTCAGTGGAGACCGCACTGAACACAATGCGGCGATTCGAGTCACCTCTCCACGAAGAAAGATGTTGTGTGTTTTGAACAGTGCTGAGTAAACTGTCAACTCTCAAAAAATAAATGACAATAATATTGTGTAGGAGGTAGGTGAGGGAGAAACAAGTGAAATGTCTAAAAGGCTAAGGGACTGATTTATGAGGGATGATTAAGAGAAGGAAAAATGAGTAGTTTGGTCAAACAATTCTACGGAGGCTGATGGAATAAGTGGCCATATTATGTGAAAGGTTCAAACAGGGTGAAAAGTAGAAGCTTTTATATTTCAAGTAGAATATTAATAATGACTGTATAGCTTACATTATTTTAGTGTGATTTTCACTGTGCATTTCATATTTTCTGTGCTGCAATTAAGCAGCATGAAACACTTTAAATGTGTATAATATTTGTGTGTATGGTAGAAATAATTTGACAGTAGAAAATTATTTCCAGTGGAAGAATGTTATGTGCTATTTTTATTAGGAAAAAATGGAGAATGACATAACAAGGGAAAAATAATTCTTTTTTAAAAAATTTATTGTTACTGAATCACCGTGAGGTACAGTTACAAACTTATGACGTTTCGTGTTTTCAGTCATACAGTGATCATTTATCCATCCCTCCACCAGTGCCCATCTCCTCCACCAATGTTCCCAGTATCCCTGCCACCACCCCCACCCCATCCCCCACCACCCCACCCTGCCTCTGAGGCAGGGCATTCCCTTTTGTTCTCTCTCCTTTTGGGTGTTGTAGTTTGCAATAGAGGTACTGAGTGGACTTCATGTTCGGTCTATAGTCTAGTTTCAGCTCGAATCTTCCAACCCAAATGGGTCCTCCCAACATCCTTTGCTTGGTGTTCTCTTCTCTATCTCAGCTGCCTTTTCCCCCAGCATATGAGGCCATTAAAAATAATTCTTAAAAGCAGTACCACTGTCTTGAAGTCAGAGGCTAAGTGTAGCTCAGTGATACAATGCTTGCCTTGCATGCCTGAGGGCCTTGTTCAGTCCTCAGCACTACAAAAATAAGTAAGAATTTTGGATTGGATAATTGTGTGTGTGTGTGTGTGTGTGTGTGTGTGTAGTGGATAATTATTTTACAGGTAACAAACCTGAATTTGATGCCTAGCTCGTAAAGTCGGAAATGTTCCCTTAAATGCTATAAATCATATGAATTTGGCATATAAACAAATTTCAGTTGTTTAACAATAAGCTGTATAGACAATATGACACATCAGCAATAACTAGTTATGATAAGAACAGAGAATTATGGCCATATCTCAAAGATATTTTTTTCTTGAGGAAAATATTGGTTTAATGATATTTGTAGATATGTCACTGTTTAGTGTTTCTAGGATCTACACAGAGATAATTTTCTGAGATTATAGAGTCACATATGTTTTAAATTTCTAACTATTCTGTTCTGCAACTTGGATACATTTCAGATATAAGTACCTAAGCATGCAAGAAGTCCTCTGTTATAAATAAAAAATAAAGAAAAGAAAACCCCTATCTAGTAAGTTTTATCTTATAAAACATATAATTAGGGCTTAAAGAATGACTCGGTTCCTTAAGAAAGTGGTAGAGGAAAATGTGCCCTCTGTAAGGTTGTGGTGTTTGAATATTGTATGCATCAAAATTTGTTATTGACAGTATTTTAAAATTGTAAATAAAGCAACAAAAATAACATTGAAAAGTAATATTAATGCAATATCTGGTGAAAAATACATAAAAATAAAAACATTTTTACAATAGCCAGAATCTGGAAAAAACCCGAATGCCCCAGAACGGATGACTGGTTGAGGAAACTTTGGTACATCTATACAATGGAATACTATGCAGCTGTTAGAAAAAAGGAGGTCAAGAATTTTGTAGTGAAGTGGATGGGCATGAAAAGTTTCATGCTGAGTGAAATGAGTCAGAAAGAGAGAGACAGACATAGAAAGATTGCACTCATCTATGGTATATAGAATAACAGAGTGGGAGACTAACACCCAAGAACTGTAGAAATAAGTACCAGGAGGTTGACTCCATGGCTTCGAGGCTGGCCTCACGTTCCGGGGAAAGGTCAACTCAGAGAAGCGATCACCAACTACATTGTAGTCGAAGGCCACGTGGGGGAAGGGAGTTGCGGGCTGAATGAGGGCTAGAGACTGAGCACAGCGGCCACTCAACACCTTTATTGCAAACCACAACAGCCAATTAGAGAGAGAAAACAGAAGGGAATGCCTTGCCACAGTGGCAGGGTGGGGTGAGGGGGAGATGGGATTGGGGAGGGTGGGAGGGACACTGGGTTTACGGGTGGTGGAGAATGGGCACTGGTGAAGGGATGGGTTCCCAAACTTTGTATGAGGGAAGTATAAGCACAAAAGTGTATAAATCTGTAACTGTACCCTCACGGTGATTCTCTAATTAAAAATAAATAAATTAAAAAAAAACCAACATTTTTTTACCTTCATTTACAAGTAAATTTTAAAAAAATTCTAAGGGAAATGAAAATGAATGACTACTATGTTAAATGCCACTGAAAAGTCAAAGACCAAGAAATAACTACTAAACTGATTACATAGAAGTCATAAAAGTTTCATAAACAAATTTCAGATGAGTTTAAGCAGTAAAATTCTGATTATAATTAGGGCAAAGAGACTTGGAGGAGAGAAATTAGATAACCTATATACTTGCTTTTGGGAAGTTTTGTTCAGAGAGGAAAACATTAGGCTTGTTGTGTCAGGGAATAGGGGTCTAGAGAAAGGTTTTTATGTCTCCTCCTAACTAAGTTAGAAGATAGAACATCACGATTATATGCGACAAGGATCCTACATAAAATCAGCACGTGAACAAGAGAGAAGAATGTCATCTGTAACAATACCCTTGACAGGAAAGCAAAGTTAATTATTTCCCTTAACATGGACTGGAGCGATAGCACAGCAGATAGAGCATTTGCCTTGTACTCGGTCAACCCGGTTTGATTCCTCCATCCCTCTCAGAGAGCCCGGCAAGCTACCGAGAGTATCCTGCCCACATGGCAGAGCTTTGCAAGCTACCTTGGTGTATTTAATATGCCAAAAACAGTAACAAGTAGTTTCACAATGGAGATGTTGCAGGTGCCCACTCGAACAAATTGATGAACAATAAGATGACAGTGCTACAGTGCAGCTAGGACATAGTACAAAAGATAAAGACAAGTGCAGTTTTAATTAAATTTCTGAATTAAGTATCAAAGCTTTCAGCTCTAATAAAGAACACAGAGAGAGTATAAGTATAAAAATGCATTTTTATACTTAAGGAATGAGCATTCAGTGATAAATCCACATCATACAGAATAGGAGAAAAATGTGTCTTAGGATAATACAGAGTTTGGTTAGTAGGTAGCTAAACCTACTACTTGGAGATTAATGATAATTAAAAATGAGAAGTAAATGACCCGGGACATTCAGTTACATTCAGGTGGAAGTGCACAGAATCAGCTTTAACAAATTCTTCGAATTCCTTTTCTCAAGGGATATAGGGAAAGGAGTGGCAGGTAATTAAGTTGAGAATGCATGCAAGGGAGTGATAGTAAATGAGCCTGACATCTAGGTAAGAAAGTAAAGATGGCAAAGATGGAGCCGTGACGAATGCAGAAATATCAACAGATTGACAGCTCTAGTGGGATTGAGAGATTTGTGGTGTGAGGACTCTGGAGAAAAGAGTACAGACAGCACCTGGATGTAGAGGAAGTAATTTGAGAATTAAGAATTATAAAGGGTTTGAAAATTTAAGGAAATGAATTTAAAAAGCCTACCTAAAGAAAAATTGATAATTATAAATAAAAGTATTACATTTATATTACAGAAAAAGTGTTCGAACCCACTATACCCTTTCACAGTATGTTGATTATTATTTATTTGATCTTTATCATTTATTTATTTCTATTTTATTAAAGTTACTTAATAAGTTCCTACCAGATTTGCTCCTTCATCCTGTGTTCTCCCTTGAACAAGTTATCTCACTTGCTTGCCTCTATGTATCTTACTTGCTTGTGTTTTCCACTCTGGAGAAGTTCGTGTTTTCTATTGAACACTTACTTCCTCTAAGTTTCATTCAGTAAAACCTACCTAGCTTCACACACAAACACACACACACACACACACACACACACACACACACACATGCACACACACATACACACACATCAGAAAGAGAGAGAAAGAGAGAGAGAGAGAAAGAGAGAGAGCAGCTACCACTATTCTTATACTTTTTATATGAAGTTGTGTATTTTCCATTGGCATAAAAGCAATTTGTTTGGTATTCACAGATTAAATTCAACTTCAAGAAAAAAAAGTGATTTTGAAAGTTTGTTTAATATGTCAATAGTGTATTAGTAGAAAAAAAAATCTTGTTTTTCTAAATCTGTTTCAACAGCAAGAGATATGATGAGATTTACTGGTGCTGAAATATATTTGTATTGTTCCAATCTGAAGACTGGTAGGGGTGGGGGGGATATTGCACAAAATTTTGTGCATAATAATAATGATAATGATGACATAAAATTTTGCTCAATATCGCATATGGTCTCAAAGTGCCATCAGGAGCGATTCTAAGCCCTGTTCTCTACCCCCAATCGCCCAAGGAAGATGAATTCAAACATATTACATCAAACACATTACACAATTATTCATGGCAAAAGGTGAATAAAATGTTCCAGGACTGACATTAAAACATCTAAATAAGACAACATCTAAAAAGAGAATTTGTAGTAAAGTAACAGAATGATGTATTGCTTTCTTTATGATTTGTTTCAACTGAAATACAATGTTAAGTTGGCATCAATTGATTCTTTCTTTACTTTCCATCCAATTTTTGTGTTTTACATACTAGAAATGTTATGCAGGCTTTTAGACGATTTTGAATTTTCAAAGCAATTTAAAAAAGCTCAATCCCATAATATTATTTTATCATAATCAGATTTAGATGAAAGATATGTTTTTTTATCAGATAATTATATTGATCATTCTTGTTGGGTAACAAGTAAGATGAAGTTATTCAATAAAAATGCAAAATATATTAATGAAAATGCAAATTTCTGGACAAAATTTTTAAAAAATGTTAAACAATTTTCCAGAATTAGTCAATGGCAAGTGGTAATGCCACAATCTAAATACAGATAAATACAAGCCCATGTATAAACAACATTATACTCTCTCTCTAAAGCAGAAAAAAAGAAACAAAAACCAGAAATTTGGAATTAATAAAAACTTAGTTATCTTTGAAAGTTTTTTCTATGCTTTGTTGTAATAAATTATTTAGTTTTTATCCAAAAATCAGTATAAAAATAAATAAAACAGATTGTATATAGGAAATAGAACATCTCTCAGATAACTGTGTAATAAAACTAAAAATGTTAAGACCACTGTAATCATATTTCCTAGACCAAAATAATAATGAAATGTAAAAAATATTTTGCAAAGAAAAATAAAAATAATTTAAAATTTACCTCAAAAAATAAATACTCCTAAGAAAATATGCAACAAAAGTACAGCTAGAGGATCATAAATTGATATAGCATTGAACGTAAAACTAATACTCAAGTGTTTTATGATTTAATTTAGGCCTTGTCGAATTTATTCTATGATAAGAAAATATTTTTAATTTAAATTCACACAGGAAAAAGTGCTGTGTAAAGACAGAGAAATTTAGAGCTTTTGTGTTGTTTTAATGACACAGAAAAGATTGTAAAAAATATAGAAAACATAAGGCACTTCTATTTTTAATTTATTTTTTTCACAGATTAAAAAATGTGGTAATCATACAATGTTCACTTCATTTATATTAGCACTATAGCACTGTTTTCCTGTTGCTCATTGATTTGCTTGAGCAGGCACCAGTAATGTCTCCACTGTGAGACTTGTTGCTACTGTTTTTGGCATATTGAGTATGCCACAGGTAGCTTGCCAGGCTCCCCTGAGGGCGGGATACTCTCAGTAGCTTTCTGGGCTCTCTGAGAGGGACAAGGAACCGAACCCAGGTTGACCTCATGCAAGGCAAATGCCCTACCCGCTCTGCTATTGCTCCAGTCCTTCATTTATATTACATTCATTAAACTCAAGACAATAAAATTAGTCCAAGAGAGAGAATAAGACCTTACAAATACAAATTTAAAATTTAAAATACAAAGTGAAAAACAATTTCCCTTTGTTTCTACCACATTAATGTCTTTGAATGTTTAAATATACAGGGGTCAGATTACTTTGCTAGGAACAAAGGTTTCACATGCATATGAATTGCGTAAAGCTTCCAGTTTAGTTATGTTTAAGCTAATCAGGAGTCAATTTTAAGAACCAGATGTTATGTTGCCCTTGAAAAGTTTTATCCAGCTACTGAAACAAGTTAGACTTACGAAATACCTCCAAATAATGTTTAGTAACAACATAAGTGTACTTAGTATTACTTCTTGTGTGAGTCAGTATTCCTGAGAAAGGCTTATAGTTCTTTGTACCTGAGTCATCTCATTAAACTTTTTTTTCTTTATTTCAAAATACAAAATTAATTCCTCACATTTTACATAAGTTCTAAACTAATGGCTAAATATTCCATGTACCCAAGAAACATTTAGAAGGTTAATGACAATCTCTGAGTGTTCAAGGGCATTCTAAATGAGGTTATTAAAATTCAACCCTTTGCATATTTTCAATACAGGGGAAAATGTTTGTCCCAGACAACAAGGAACAAAGAATACAGGGAGTCTTTGAACAATTTCTCAGTCTGTAGTTTCAAGAATACTCTTTAAAAGATCATAGAGCATGTAACAATGAGACGGTCCTCTGCTCCAAAAAGTTTCTGTTGCCCAATACCTTTCCAAAAGTCAATAGGAACTGTTATTTACATCACATGAATTTCACAACTAGTATTCAACAAAATATACCATTTTATCTTCCAACTAATATATAGCAACAGCTTAGAACAGTTAAGATAAAAATCTCAAAAAAATGATGTGACTGTTTTTTCTCTTTATAAGTCTAAGGTTATTTTATAATGTGTTGGCATCATGATTCCATATAATTTCAATTCATGGAAATTAACGTGGGTATGTCTGTTGGAAGTTTGAAAACCAAAAAGGAAATAAATGAAAGTGCACAGTTTTCTCTTTTTGTTTACTTTTGTTCATTGTATAAATTTCTCCAAAGCATTTATTTACTCATTTATTTTATTAATCATCTGAAGAGATCAAATTAGTATGTAGTAAAGAAAATTCATATTTATGGGGTTTATTATCCTTCACCTTCCTATGAATACATACTGATTCCTAGTGTATTAAGAACACATGGAGGTTTCTAGATACTCACAAACACATCTCTGAAGAGAGCAACAAGCTATAGAAATGCCTCCACACCTTGTACCAGGCTGAGCTCATGGAAGCACCCTGGAAGAGGTTGAGTGAGCCCACCACCCAACCCTACAGAGCCCAGGCACCCAAAAACCTCCAGAACCCTAGTCACCACCATGTTCGCGGCCAATCTCCACAGGTTGGGAACGAGCACTCGGTGCATGAGAATGAATCTGCAGAAAGACTCAGGCATACAGGTTTTGTGATTGAAATGTTCAAGCTCGCCCAGTCAGGAATGGGCAACCTCCCCCCATTTTCCTGTGCTTCTGAGAACCTGGCGTTCATGCCCACAGAATGCCGCTAAGTGCCATAGAAGCTCATTAACAGCCATGAACTAGAGAGTCACAAATAAATATGGGAAGAGAGCAACAAGCCACAGTGATGCATTTAACTCCAGCTATATCACCCTATTTAAAATTTTAGAATTCCTGGATTGTGCGGCTATGAATGCAGCAGTGCAATGTCTCATACTCTATGCCACTGATGTACTAGAGGAGCACACCACATTTGATTGGGTGTAAAGTAGAAGGCAACTGATTTCAATCAAAAATAAAAATAATAATTAGCACACAAGGCTCAACTTTTAACAGGATGTTAGTAGTCCCATATACAAGAGCATAAAGTCTCCAAGGTGAGACACAACAATCTTCATACACTTTCCTCTGAGGAAAAATTTTTGCAACATTTTTAGTAGATTACTCTTAATAAGCAAGACAAAATAAATTATTTAGGATCTGCCTTTGGGGCAGGCTTAGGTGGTAGGAAAATTCAAAATAATTGTGGTGGTAAGGTGTAGTGGTGGTGGGTTTGGAATTAGAATATTGAATGTAATAAATTATTGTGAACAACCTTAAAAAATAATGTACAGAGGTATCTAATACAACCATTGATTCATGAGAGGTAGGTAGGTCACAGAATTCACACCAACTAATGCTACACTCATCAAAAATTTTCAAAAAATGAAAAGCTCATTCTGATAAAAATAATGCGGTAGTTTCACTGTATCACTGTCATCGCATTGTTCATCAATTTACTTGAGCGGGTGCCAGGAATGTCTCCATTTGTCCCAGTCCTGAGATTTTAGCAGCCTCTCCTTACTCGTCTTTCCCAATGATTGGAGGCTTTTTCAGGGTCAGGGGAATGAGACCTGTTATTGTTACTGTTTTTGGCATATCGAATACTCCACGGGGAGCTTACTAGGCTCTGACGTGTAAGCGGGATACTCTCGGTAGCTTGCTGGGTTCTCCGAGAGTCATATATAAATATATAGATATATACATATATATGTATATATATGTATCTATGATTTTATGGAAAATGGGTAGGGAGTGTCTTATGATGCATCATGTAGCTGCACAATACTATGTAGCATCAATTTAGCATGTCTTCAAAACCCAATCAAAATTTATAGTTTTTCCCCCTAAATATATGACTTAATTTCTTTTAGTGACTAGAAATAGTTCTCAATGTATAATTACCTTTCTATCAATAGCTAGAGAGCATAATATTTATTAAAAAGAATTTACGTAATGTTCAGGATTATATAGATAGCAAATAAATGTCTATCTATAGTATAGATTAACTCTGGGATTGCACAGAATACTCCAATCTCAAAAGCGATAATAAACCTGTATAACAAAAATTCTGGCTGATATGATAGTATAAATTAGCCTTGTAGTTGTGCAGACTTAACTCATTCCAAAAGCAATAGATAAAACAAATAAAACATGGCTGATTCTATCGTGATTCTTGGTGGTGTAATATGTGCACTGGTAAAGGGATGGGTGTTTGAGCATAGTATAACTGAGATTTTAACCTGAAAGCTTTGTAACTTTCCACATGGTGAATCAATAAAAGAATTAAAAAAAATATGACTGATTCAAACTCTTTCTTTACAGCACAGAAAACAGTAACAAAATTAAAGGTGCAAATTAAAGAAATAGTAAATCATTATCTTTGCATCTAATAATCTTATATTTACCTAACAACTATAATTTGTAGCTTCCAGAAAATATTCACAGTGCTTCCACATTAATTCATGGAGATGCATTGAGTAGCAACAAATTTGGATCATCTGCTACAGTCAAAGTATTACTCTACTTGTTCATCTTTATTACTGCAAATAATAGTAATTTTAATTTTTGTAGTAATGTGTTTTCCACAATTCTATACCTTTTGTTAATAATCTTGAAATGGTTTTCAACCATAAGTGATGCAATGCTGCTAATATTCCTAAATTCCAGAAGTCTATGATGTGATTAACAGAAAATATATGTGTTAGTAAAATTTTATTCAGCATGGCTCACATTTCTGTTTGTCAAATTTTCACTTATAGAACCAACAATATATAGTTAGTAGGGTGCTTTTAAACAGAAATACACATACCAAAAAATGTTATGTAGAATTTGGTGATTGGTAATAGAAATACACACAAAGAAACTGTTTACATAGTGATGAAGTGATCAGAAGTTTCTACTTGTCCAACCTTGAGTTCAGAATATTTCAGCACTTAGTGATTCAGTGTTCACGGGAACTTTATGAAACATAATGATGCAGGGACTGGAGCAATAGCACAGCGGGTAGTGCGTTTGCCTTGCTTGGGGCCAACCCGGGTTCGATTCCCAGCATCCCATATGGTCCCCTGAGCACTGCCAGGAGTAATTCCTGAGTGCAGAGCCAGGAGTAACCCCTGTGCATCGCCAGGTGTGACCCAAAAAGCAAAAATAAAAAAAGAAACACAATGATGGAAATGGTGAGTCAAACCCTAAGTAAACACATTAAGAAGTATGAGTTTTCTTAAAATAGAACTAAACTTGGAGAGTACTTTAAGTTTCCGTGTTTGTACTCTATATACTCTTCTGGTTCTCTTCTGCCTCTATGGACAACAAATGTACCCAGGATCATTTCATGAGGCTTTAGAATACTTACTAAAACTTAAGATACTATAATGACATAGACCTATGTAACATTTAGAGCTTTCAGATAAACTATTTCTTATGCTTCAAATACTTCACTTTCTTTGATTAATGTTTCATCTTTATCTTTCAAGTTTAGTTCAAAGAAAATTACCCCATTAGTCAGTTGTAAGATCTCTTTCCTTTTTAAATAGATTCATATTATATAATGTTTCTTTACTTGTATGTACCATAATGATAACAAAAGAAATATGAAAATAATGATTCTATATCTCATAAACATAGCTTTGTTTGATGGCTGGATACAGATTTTTCAATTACAAGTTAGTATGTTACATCATGCAAATCCTCAATGTGTAGATAGAGAACATGTGAATGAGAAAAATTCTTGAAAGTCTTCTACACAAATATGACGCTATATTACATACATACATATATATGCTTATATATATGTATATATGTATATACTCCTACTTGTGATGATCACAGATTGGTGAAATAATTTGGCAGAAACAGATATCTGACAGGGCCCTCGCCTTAAAGGTTGCATCCATAAATTACACATCTGCATACGTCTAACAAGATGAGGAAATTCTTCCTCAAGAAAATCACCAAACATGAATAATTAAAAAATTTGCACTAAAATATGAAATATAATTTCTATTTTCATAAAATTCCCTCATTTAGAAAAGTAAATGATATGATAACATAACTATGTTTAAAACAACACCTCAAAACATCAAGTATTATGGAATCAATTTAACAAAAGATGTATAAAACTTGCAGATTGAAAACTATGTCACTGCTGAAATAAATATGAGGGAACGTCAAAGAATAAAAAATAATTCACTTTTATGGAATGGAAGAAAGCAATCAAATGACCATCCCACCCAATGAACATCCTACCCAAATGTTTATACAGAGACACTGGTAATATTTATTAAAATTGTGATGATATTCTTAGAACAAATGCTACTAAAAATTAGATGGAATCATAAAACCCCAATAACCACTGTGACTGTGACAAAAAGCAATGGGTGAGTTTCTTTTTCACCACATTCTTGACAACACAGATTGTTCCTACTATTTTTGATATGTGCCATTCCCACTGTGGTGAGATGATATCTCATTGTCATCTTGATTTGGATTTCTCTGAAAAGTTGTGTTGAGTGCTTTTGTGTGTGTGTGCCTACTGGCCATCTGCCTGTCTTCTTATAAGAAGTGTCTATTCATTTCCTCTCTCCACTTTAAGGTTTTTAAAATTCTTTTGGTTGATCTCTGGGAGTCCTTTATGTATCCTGAACATCAAACTTTGATCAATGTGTTGAATCCAAAAACTTTTTCCAATTCAGTTAACTGTATCTTAGTTTTAGTCTATGTTTGTTTTACCATGCAAAAGCTATTCTTTTTTTTGCTTTTTGGGTCACACCCAGCATTGCACAGGGGTTACTCCTGGTTCAAGCACTCACGAATTATTCCTGGCAGTGCTCGGGGAACCAAATGGGATGCTGGGACTCGAACCCGGGTCAGCCACGTGCAAGGCAAATGCTCTACCACCTGTGCTATCACTCCTGCCCCAGGCTCTTAAATTTTATGTAGCTTCATATGTTTTTTTTTCTTTCTTTCTATTGTGTTGCCTCTGCTAGTGATATCAGATCATTGAGAACAATTTTGAGGTTAAAATCCTGAAGTTCTCTGCCTATATTTTTCTCAGTGTACCTTATAGTTTTTGGTATGATCTTAAGGTCTTTGGTCCACTTTTAGTTGACTTTTGTGGGAGATGTAAGATACAGATTCAGTTTTTATTTTTTACATACAGTTATCCAGTTTTCCCAGAACCATTTGTTGAAGGGGCTGTCTTTACATCATTTCATGTTTTCATCTCCCTTATTGAAAATCAGTTGTCCATATGTATGGGGTTTTATCAGTAGGCATTTGGTTGTGATCCATTGATCATAGGCCTATCATTATTCCAGTACTGTGCAGTTTTAATCACTATAGTTTAGTAATACAGCTCCAAATTATATAATGAAATGCCCCCAATTTCTTATTTTTCAGTATAGTTTTAACTACTTATGGTCTTTTCTGATTCCATACAAACTTCATTATTGACCTTTTTTTTTGAGTCACAACGAGCGGTGCACAGGGGTAACTCCTGGCTCTGCACTCAGGAATTACCCCTGGCAGTGCTCAGGGGACCACATGGGATGCTGGGAATCGAACCCAGTCGACCGAGTGCAAGGCAAATGCCCTACCTACTGTGCTATCACTCCAGCCTCTCATTAATGACTTTTATGGATTCTGGAATGTATCATCTGAATTTGGATGGGAATACCATTTAATAATATTGACTTTTCCAGTCCATGAGCATGTGGTATTTTTCAATTTTCTAACTTCTTTTATCTCTTAAATGATTTTATGTTGTCATTTTATAGATATCCTATGTTTTTTGTTTAGCTGGTTCCTAGAGAGTTGATGTTTTTGGATACTACTTTAAATGGGATATTCTACTTAATAACTGTCTCATCGGATTTATTCTTTTTAATATAAGAACGTGGCCAATTTTTGTGTATTGACTTTTTAGCTGGCCACTTTGCTATGATGGTATTTCTAGTAGATTCCCCCCCCCCCAGTGGACTCTTTGGGTATTCTATGTTTAGACTCATATTATCTGCAAATATTGATGATGAGTTGTTTTCCAATTTGTATTCCTTTGTTCTCTTGCCTGATTGCTGTAGCTGAACTTCTAATACAATGGTGAATGAAAATGGAGTCAAGAGACATCCTTGCCTTATAACTGATCTTGAGGAAATCTTTTTAGTCTCACCATTAAGGATGATACTGGCAGTGGGCTTATAAATGGCCATTATTATCTTGAGAAAGTTTACTTCCACTCCTATTTTCTTCAGAGTTTTTATTTTCTTAAATTATGAATGGATGTTGTATCTTGTCAAAGGCTTTCTTTGCATCAATTCATATGACCATATGATTTTTATCTTTCCTTTCCCTAATGTGATATATTGTACCGATTTGTAATGGTGAACCATCCTTGCATCACATCCCTGGGAAAAATCCCACTTTATAAGAGTGCATGATTATATATATATATATATATATATATATATAGGTTTAGATAAGCTAAGATTTTTTAAAGGAATTTTCAGCAAAATTTATCATGAGGATTGGTGTGAAATTTCCTTTTCTGGAACTTTCCCTGCTTTGGGGGTATTTGTGTAATGTTAGCTTTATGGAAGAATTCCAGTGTCCTTGATATTCTGGAAGAGTTTAAGGTGTAAAGGGAGAAAATCTTTCAAGGCTTGAAAGAACTCACCAGGACCCATATGAACAGGGGCTTCTGTTCTTGGCATGGTTCTTAATAACTGTTTCAATTTCTTTACTTCTGATTGTCCTATTTAGGCTTTCTACTTCCTCCTCGATCAGCTTTGGGAGATTATGTAAATCTAAGAGTCTTAGATTGACATATATGTCTTCTTGGTTCTCTAGCTTACAGTTCTACAATTTAAGCCTAAATTTGTTTATAGTAACCTCTCCTTGTATTTTGAATTTTGGAAGGATCTGTTATAGTTTCTCCCCCTTCTTCTCTGATCTGATTTATTTGAACATGTTCTTTTTTACTCCTCATGAGTCTAGCAAAAGGTTTGTTTATCTTGTTTATTTTTCTAAAGAACCAGCATCTGGTTTCATTGATTCTTCTAATTGCTTTCTTGTTTTCTATGTTGTTGATGTCTGCTCTAGTTTATATTGTTTCCCCCCCTTTAACCATTTTTTGATTTGTTTCTTGTTCTTTCCCCAGATTTTTGAGATGTGTGTTTAGATGGTTTGAATTGGGCTTTTTCTTTTTTTCTCAATGTAGGTCTTCATTGCTATGCACTTTACCCTTACTACAACTTTTGTTGTATCTCATAGACTATGGTTCCTTTCTCATTTTCATTAGTTTCCAGGGATCTTGTTATTTATTCCTTGATTTCCTCTTTGATCTGATTGTTATTTAGCAGTGCTTTTTTTCAACTTTCAAGAGTTGGAAGTTTTCCCCTTTATCTTTCTGTTGTTAATTTCTACTTTTATGACATTGGGGTCTGAGAAGGTAGTTCTTACAATTTCTCTATATTTAAATGCATGTATATTTGTACCCTAATGGTGATTTATCCTGGAGAATGTTCCATGTATATTAGAGAAGAATATGTGGTCTTGTTTTGGGGGATGCAGAACCCTGATTATGTCCAATGGTCCCAGTTCTTTCAGTTCATACCTTAGGGCTCTTGTCACTTTTTTTTTTCTTTTTGGGTCACACCCAGCGATGATCAGGGGGTTACTCCTGGTTCTGCACTCAGGGATTACTCCTGGCAGTGCTTGGGGGACCATATGTGATGCCGGGGATCGAAACCGGGTCGGCCGCGTGCAAGGCAAACGCCCTACCAGCTGTGCTATCGCTCCGGCCCCTCTTGTCACTTTTTATTCTGATATTCGGTCAAGTTGATTTGTCTCATGGAGAAAGTTGTGTGCTGAATTATATCGCTACCATTGTCTTTTCACTGATATGTTTAAGTTTGTGATCAGAAGCTTTATGAATTTTTTCAAATCTTCATTTAGTGCATAAATATTGGTGACAGGATTTCTTGAGCTATTGTTTGCTTGACCAAATAAATAGTTCTCACTATTGTGTCTATTTAACACTGTGTCTAATTATTTTCTTTACATTGAATGACCTGGGTTCGATTCCTCTGTCCCTCTTGGAGAGCCTGGCAAGCTACCAAGAGTCTCTTGCCTACACGGCAGAGCCTGGCAAGCTACTCGTGGTGTATTAAATATACCAAAAACAGTAACAACAAGTCTCACTTGGAGACATTATTGGTGCCTGCTCAAGCAAATCGGTGAGTAAAGGGATGAGTGATACAATGATACAGTGATACATTGAATGTAATTTGGTCTGATATAACTCTGTCCCATTTATTTTTAATCTTTAATTGAGGTGTTTCCTGTAGGCAGCAAATGAATGGATTTTTTTCTTTCCTGATCCATCTACCTACTCTATGACTTTTTAGAGGGGAATTTAGCCCATTAGCACTCATAGAGGTTATTGACATAATAGGCTGTGTTGCTATTTGATTGCTGTAAATCAGAATTTTTTGTGCAAGGATCTATTATCTTTTTTAAATCGTCTTTCAATAATTCTTAAAATATTGGTTTAGTTGTCACAAACACCTCCGACACCTCTTTGAACAGGTTCTTATGCTCTCTCAAGTCTAAATGATAGCTTTGCAGGGTAGTGGACACTAGGCTGAAAGGTTTTTTTAGTTGGTACTTTGAATATGTCAGTCCACTCTTTCCTAAAGATCCAAAAATGTAATATGTGAGGTCTGTTGTGATTCTTAAGTTCCTTCCTTATATTTGAAGGTTTTCTTCTCTCTTTCTGCTTTAAGTAGTTAGTCTTTGTGTTTTGATTTTATCACTTTGATTACTATGTGACTTGAAGTTCTTTTGAGTCTATTTTGTTTGCTACACTTTGGTCTTTTTAAATATGTTCAGAAGCCTCTCAATATATCAGGGAAGTTCTCAATTATTTTATTCCACCAGGGATTCATCTTTTTTACCTTTTTCTTCTCCTTCTGGTGTTCCCATGATTAAAAAATTATTTCTCTTGCTACTGTCCATAATAAATCCTACATTCTCTTCCAGTTGTTTACTTTTCTTTTCTTCACTTTGTTTTTGGTAATGACTCATATTTTGTCTCCAATATAATTGATATGATTCTCAGCATGTTTAATTCTGTTGCTGTGACTTGCTATTGTAATTTTAACTCCTTCAATTTCATTTTTATGAGCTCTTTGATACCCTGGAAGAGTTCATCTTTAAGTTTTTCTTCCAGTGATTAGTGATTGCTTTCTTTCCATGACCTTTGCGCAGAGCATTGATTTTAGTTCTATCCCTGTCTGCCAGAGGAGGTGAAATTTTTTGTTCCACCATTTTTCCTAAAGATTTGCAGGTGCTATGATTTGAATTTCCAATTCCCAAATCTCTGTGATCTGATCTAATTTGATTTTTAGCAAGTAAATCTCTTCATAATCTGTTAATCCAACAATGTCTGTGTTCTTAGGATTTTACTTCACTAGTCATGCAATTCAGTGTCTAATATTTTTGTTTATATAGAAGGGTTCAAATACACATATTTGAGGAAATATATAAGATCCAGAAAACCTTGGAGTTTCTGGGGATAAATGGGTGATATTGTGCCTTATCCCCACCAATTTCCAAAGAATCTTGGGTTTGAGATGAGTTTAGTAGTGACTTTTTCTGGTTCAGGGGACCCAGAAACAGGTCACAGATGGCACATGAGTGAACAAGTAGGATCTAGCTAGAGGCCTTGACATATCTTAATGCTTTTCAATAAAGTCTTAAATTTTCTGATAAAAACAGCAAGTAGCGATAATCCAATTTATTTTGAATAGTTTATAATCATTATGAAGATCACATTCTGGAACAGTTTAAAAAACTTGTGTCTACACACAATCCATCCATTTTATAGATCCTCCTTTGACTATGCTGAAAGACAGTTGACCACAGAAAGCTTAGTGGCAGTGATCTGGTATATGTCTGTCTTGAATTATCAACCTCTAAATTTACTCCCACAAAAATTTTCAATAGTATTATTAAATATTTCTCCTATTTAGATAATTAAAGGAGAATAAGTGTAAACCTTTTTATGATATAAGTTAATTGCTTAAGGACATCCAAATATCAGTCCAAATTCAGTCCTAATCCCAATCAGTCCTAATAAAGCATATATAAGTATATGCTTTTATTACAATTAAAAAGCAAAATAAATTATGTTTTGATTGAGCAATCCAATTTAGAATTTTTCCATAACAAGATCTGAGAATAATATTTTATTTCTTACTCAAATTAGGTATGCCATCCTAGTACTAACCAAGGCAGACCCTTAGCTTCCAAGATCAGAAAAAAATGCGGCGTATTAAAGACCTCAATATCAGACCTGAAATCCATATAATATAGGGAGGAAAATTAGGGAAGAATCCACAATGATACTGAAGCTAAAGGCATCTCCAAAGATAAATCACCACTGAGCAAGCAAAAAAGAGGCAAAGATAAACAAATGAGACTGCATTAAACTAAGAATCATCTGCACCTCAGAAGAAACAGTGATGAAGATATAAAGACAGCCCACAGGCTAAGAAAAAATAATTAACCAATAATCATCTGATAAGAGGTTAATATCCAAGATATATAAAACACTGGTAGAACTTTATAAGAAGAAAACATTCAACTTCATCAAAACAGTGGAAGAAGAAATAAACAGAAACTTCTCAAAGAAGAAATTCAAATGCTCAAAAGACACATGGAAAAATTGCTCTACATTGCTAATCTTCAGGAGGATGCAAATCAAAACAACAACGAGATATCATCTCATACCACAGAGACTAGCACACATCAAAATGAACAAAAGCAACAGCAACCAGTGCGGGCATGGATATGCGGAGAAAGGAAGTTTCCTTCATTGTTGGTGGGAATGCTGAGTTGGTGGGAATGTCTTATGGAAAACAATATGAGCATGTCTAGAAAAGCTCGATATTGAGCTTCCATAGGATCTAGCAATACCACTTCTGGGAATGTGCTCCAGGGGCCCCAAAACACTGCAGAAATACTACCTGAGGGGCGATCATGGGAAGCGGGCATTACCGGCATGCCCTTGGCCCAGATAAGATCTGAAGCTGCCAAGCGCAAAACGGACCCTCTGCTCCTAAAGGCTATGATCCCAGAGGTCTTCTAACCTATTTTGGCACCCAGAGCGGCTTCTTACAGAAATGCATCTAGACTGTGAACTGAGCTAAAATATCAGAAACCCAAAATCGCGCAGCCGCGACAGTGGCCGCATGAGTTCATAGAGTCTTTATTCTCAGCAGTGAAAAGAAATTATCAAATGATGCTTTTTCAGCAGGCCTGATTGTTGGGGGGAAATTCACGCAATAATAGCAATTTCTCTATTGAAATATTGAATTTATTCAAAGTATAGAGTGAATAAAGTGAAGATCATTAGCTACTTAGGTGGGGGCTGGGTGGGAGGTGGGTATTTTGGTGTTCTTGGTGGGGAACATGTGCACTAGTTAAGGGATGTTGGTCAATCATTGTATGACTGAGACTTAAACCTGAAAGCTTTGAATTTTTTTCTGGAGATTCAATAAAATAAAAACTTAAAAAAAAAAAAAAGAAATGCTACCTGCACTTCTATGTTCATTGCAGCTTTATTTACAATAGCCAGAATCTGGTAACACCCATGTGCCCGAGAACAGATGTCTGGTTAAAGAAAACTATGGAAAATCATAATGAAATGCTATGCAGCTTTTAGAAAAATGGAGGCATGAAATTCGCTTATAAATGGATGGAAATGAAGAGTATCATGCTGAGTGAAATTAGTCAGAAGAAGAGGGACAGACATATAATGATTGCACTCCTTTGTGGGGTATAAATAACCATAATATAAGACTAATTAATATGAGACTAATACTCGAGGATAATAGAAACAAGGGCCAGGAGGACTGATTCCATGGTTGGAAGCTTGCTTCAAGTGTTAAGTGTGTGTGTGGGGGGGGCAGTTGGGATAGAGAATAGACTATGGCAAAGATAGTTGGAAATTATCACTCTGGATAAGAACTGTGTGGTGGAAGTAGGTAAAGAAACAAACATGATAATGTCTCAGTATCTGTATTGCAAACCATAATGCCCAAAAGGAATGAGGGAGAAAGAGAGAGAAAAAGAGGAGAAGGAGAGAAAGAGAGAGAGAAGAGAGAGAGACAGAGACAGACAGAGAGAGGCTATGACAGAAGCAGGCTATGGGTGATGTGGGGTTCCTGGGGGAAACTGGGATCATTGGTGGTGGGAAATGTCCACTTGTGGAGATGGGTGTTGGAACATTGTGTGATTGAAACCAGATCATGAACATCTTTGTAACTGTGCATTTCACAATGACTCAGTAAAAAGTAAATCTAAAACAGATCAGGGGGAAGGTCATGGGTTTTACTCTTATAGCCATGTCATAAAACAAAACAAAACAAAAGAAAAACAGTTTTTTACATGAGGAACTTCGAAATAGATATGTACCAGCTGATACTGCCTTGCCCCAGTATCCAAGGAAAATATTCATCTTTTCATTCATATTTCAATGTCATTACTAGTAACTTGATTTAAAATATAATAAATGGAAGCATACAGTTATATAGTCAGCCTAATGGTAACTAACAGACAATATTACATTTTCTAGAAAACTTGTAGTAATACTTATTTTTCAATGATTATAAACCATTAGAAAATTATTTGTTCAGTACTAAGCATACTTCCTGGTTACTATAAAGTTTAGAAAGCAACCCTCAGTATACCAAGTCCAGAAATAGAATAATTTCTTTTTATTGCTACTAAGATGTAACATTATGTGAAATATCTAATAGTTTCTCTTATTCTTCAAGTTATTTAGAGCATAAATCAATTATCTTATTCATATTCAAAACTATTTAAAACCTATGTGACATTTGCATTTAGTATGCTTTAACCTTAAAAGACAATTATGGTCACCGATAGCATATATCTAAAACCTTTAACTACTTTGACTCGAATAAAATTAACTTAGCGATCTAATGCTTGACCCTCTGTGTAAAGCAGCCCACTATAAAATCATCAACCATACTTTAGCACAGCTTGAAGTAGACATACATTAAAACAATAACAACAAAACAAAAAGCAGACCAGTAACATACAGAGACAAACCCAACTCTCCAATAATGGGTGATTCTTCTAAATCATGAGATATTCACAGAAAAAAAAAATTGAGGTACTCATATTAGAAGTATAAGATCTGTATACAGTGATTATATAGTTAATCATGTTCATATCAACTTTGTGAAGGGATTGGTACATGTCCAGCTGTGATCAAGGCTTACTCATGAATCTATGCTCAGAAATCTTTCCTGGTGGTCATCAGAGGATTGAACCCAGATTGACCACAGGCAAGACAAGAGCCTTAACCCTTATCATTTCTCGCAAGCCACTAACATTATATTTTGATAAAGCAACAACAATAAGCATTGCGTTAAATAAAAAGTTCTGATAATAACTGCATCCTAATAAATCCCTTTATCTAAACAAAGTGGAAGTTTAAACTATATCTTGTTTTATTTTTTATCTCTACTTTTATGCTTAACCTGTTTTAGTGAAATGCATTCAAGCTCCAGAGGCAGTACAACAATAAGGATGGTCAGATGGTTTTCTAATTTAATGCTATCACTAGAAGGATAAAGGAAGGAATACACCAAATTTACTATCTTTTCCATCCCTTATGATATCTCTGCTTAGTTTCATTTTTATTTCACAGGAAAGAAGGTAAGATAATGTACCTTGCTGTGAGGGCCCAGATGCCAAGTAATTACTACAAGAGACTCCAGCCATGACATCTGAGGCCAAGACTCTTGAACAAACTCCATTTTACCTAGTGACCCCACTGTGGTGATTAATTGGCTGAGTGCGAAGCCCTAATGAGTGTGTCAGATCTTAGATGCTCTCTAGGCTAATGCAATTAGCATTATTTTCAACACAATATTGCAGGTACTAAGTAGAAAGATTCATTACACACCAGAGAAAACTATATATGCCTTTCACTTGCTTTTTAAAAAAACTTTAAGAAAATAATTAATTACAAGTCCCCCTAAGGTAAAGACCTTACAATTAGGACTAGGAAACAGAAATATTTTTAAACCAACATTTTTAAAATATTTAAAATATTTTTAAATATTTTAAAAATATTTAAATATTTTTAAATTACTTTAAAAATAATTTAAATCCCATTGCTGTATGTAAAGTAACATCATTTTCAGAAATTAGAGTGACATTGTAATTTTCCAGATTCAAATAAGAAAATTTGATTTTATAAACCTTGCTGGAAGAGCCAGGTAAAATACAACCTATTCAAAACAAAATATGTGGACCACATTAGAGAAAACAACATAAAGTGAATAACTGACCCAATAACTGTGTCTTGAATGACTGAACCAATCAGACATTTTATTCGAAATAGTTACTAGATTTCAGGGAAAAAAATCCTATCTATGCAGGTAAAGGAATTTATTTTCATATTGAGGTTTTAAATAGTTCTATTTGCAGAGTGGTTAAAAAATAACAAAACAAAAATAAGGGTTTTAAGTAACAACTTAAAAAAATCTGATAGTGAAATCTGTTACTGAGATTGATGTAAAGAATACAGTTGACAATAACATACTTCACTTATAATTTATAAATATATACTTTATATATTTATATATTATCCTCACGTATCACGAATCACGAAATCCCGTTAATCACCGATTTCTCAGGCAGGCTCAGTAACCTCTCATTTCATCCTTTCCCTGAGATCTTAGAAGTCTATCTCCACTCAGCTCTCCTAAAGATGTCACACTGGGGGCTCTTCAAGGTCAGGGGAATGCGATCCAGCTTGTTACTGGATTTAGCATATGAATACACCATGGGAAGCTTGCAAGGCTGTCCCATATGGGCAGGGAACAATCAGAAGATTGCCAGTTTCTCCCAGAGGGAGAAGTAGGCCAAAGATATCACGCGGCCGCAAAGTGGTCACGCACTTCTGAGAGCTTGCTTTTAAGTCTCTCTCTGGATGTTGGCCGTTGATAGGATTACCCACACCTGGGTTCCTCTGCCGGCACCTTCATGCATGAGGCCTGGCCGAACGTGTGGAGAGGGGCCTTGAGCATGGCTGTAGCTAGGTTCCGGTGGTCTTTGGCCGCCGGGAGCTCTGCTCGGGGTGGGGAGGGAAGCTGGAGCCCATCCCCTCCAAGGGGCCCCAGGGAAGACAGCCAGGCGTGCGAGCAAGAGACTCTCATATTATCTAATGCATATCATGTATTTTGTGTTACTGTTGCTGTTTTTGGCATATCAAATACACCACGGGTACCTTGCCAGGCTTTGCTGTGCAGATGGAATACTCTAGGTAGGTTGTCAGGCTCTCTGACAGGGGTAAAGGAATCAAACTCAGGTTGGCCACATGCAAGGCAAACGACCTACCCGCTGTGCTATTGCTCCAGCTCTTGACCCAGAAATATGGAAAAAACGTTTAAAAATTAAAAAAAAACCCAAATCCTTCATTTCACTCTATTAAAGGACCTTGCCAGGAAGTCTCACAATGGAGACATTACTAGTGCCCACTTGAGCAAATCAATGAGCAATGGGATGACAGTGACAGTGACAGTGATATATTTTATAATATATTAAATAACTGTTATATGTTATAAATATATATTGTGCGTATTTAAAACTTAGAAGAGATACAATAACCTTATTTGTTCATTACTCTAATGAATTACACTTCATTTAAACATTAAATGCATGTGATAATATTAATATGACCACTTAAAAATGTTTAATAAGCACTGGGGATTATGAACTATTTCCATCACACAATCACAAATGATAATAGTATAGTTTTGCAGCAGAGGTGAAAAGTTTTTTGAACTTAATGCTTATAATTAATAAAGTTTCTTATTCAGAAGAAAAGATTAAAACTAAAAGTAACACATGATACAGTATAGGATAGACTCCATTCTGAATACAATGGAAAGATATTTCCCTTGGACATTTTACAATTTAGTAAATCAGTGCTAATAAATCCTCATTTAAATAAATATTTAAGACTCATGTGGATAGTTTAAAATTCACTGCATCTCTAAAATAAATAATCAATCTTCATTATACTTTTGGTAGGCTTTAAATAACTATTATATCAAAAGGGTCCTTAATATTCCAAGATCCTACATGAAAACATTGTAACATGGCAGAATTGTTTTCTTAATCTAGAATTCAATTAATTAAAAGGAATCTCACCTCCTGCATACATAACAGCCAGCATAATGGATGAAATCCAAGCTACTTCACTGTAGGAAGTGTTGAATACGAACTGAATTTCTTTGAAGAATACTGTGATGGCTTTAGGGAGTGCATATGAGAAGCCAATGGAGACAAAAGCTGCTGCAATCACGACCCAGCCCCAGCCTCCATCAGGAGGTTGATATAGTGCAGGTGGTGCCATTTCTTCTATTTTTTTCACCTTCAAATAACCTATGTAATAGAAAAACAAGAGAACAGCTTAAAATCGTACTTCCCTTTTTTGTGTATCAATTTTAAAAGTCATTAAGATGGCATGTTATAGCTAGAATGATAAATACATCTCCTCCATATTCTAAATACACTTTTACTCATAAAGTTTATACAAAATATTAAGGGATACAAATGACCATTGTAATGTTATAATACTATTATGATAGTGTATATAATACTGAATGTTATAATAATGAAAGGACTTAAATTTTTGTGAAAAGAGCTAAGAATTTTTATTTATTTATTTATTTTATTTTTAAAATTTATTTTATTCTTTAATTAGTGAATCACCATGAGGGTACAGATACAGATTCACACATTTCGAGCTTGTTTTTCCCTCATACAATGTTCGAAAACACATCCCTCCACCAGTGCCCATTCTCCACCACCAATAAGCCCAGTATCCCTCCCACCTCCCAATCCTATCTCCCCCACACCCACCCTGCCTCTGTGGCAGGGCGTTTCCTTTGTTCTCTCTCTCCAATTGGGTGCTGTGGTTTGTAATAGGGGTATTGAGTGGCCATTGTGTTCAGTCTCTAGTCTACCAAGAGTATCCCACCAGCACAGCAGAGCCTGGCAAGCTCCCTGCGGCGTATTAGATATGCCAAAAACAGTAACAACAAGTCTCACAATGGAGAAGTTACTGGTGCCCACTCGAGCAAATCGATGAACAATGGGACAATAGTGCTACAGTGCTACAGTACATCAGTTTTAACTGTTTTTAAATATTATATTAAGTGAATTCATGCAACAATTTTCATTTCTCTTATGATTCAATTTAAAATAATTTTCATATATCCTTCCATTCTGTTATAAACAGCAGAATTTCAGCATTTTATAGTGCATGAAATACTATTGTCTACTTTTACCTATAAATATATTTTGTTTATCCAATATTCTATCCAAAGGCACTTTCCTTGTTTTTACATTTTAGCCATTATAGTAACACAATGATAAATGTTGGGTTGCATGTAACATCTTATGTTAATGTTTTAATGTCCATCATATAGATACCTAAATGTATTGCTGGATTGTATGGTCACATTATTATATTATCAAGGAAGCTCTATAGTGTTTCACAAAATATCTCCATCAATTCACATTCTCACAACCAGTGGAGGAGAGTTCATTTTTCTCTTTAGTTTCCAACATTGCTATCACGGCTTTTGGAAAAGGCCTCCCTCACAGATATAGATACAACCTTTGAAGCAGTAATTTTCTTTCAATACACCTACATAAGTGGGAATTATAGCTTGTATACTACTTATATTTTTAAGTTGAGGCCAAAGAATTTACATTCCCAGGAAGAAAAATACCAGGATTCCCATTTTCCATAAACTTGCTAAAGCCTTCCATTTCTTCTCTTTTTCACAATAGTTACTTTGACAACTGATTGATCATATTTCATTGTGGTCTTCAACATCAACATTCCATGATATTTAATGATCTTGAACAACTTTTAGTCATATGTTGGTAATTTATAATTTGTTCACCTATAGAAAAATATTCAGGTTCTTTTTTTATTTTATATATTTGGGATATTAACCTCTAAAATAAGTGGTTATTAAATATTTGGTCATTTTTCATACTGTTAAAGGTTCTATTTGCTATGCAGAAAGTTTTAATTATTTAAAATGTGGAATATTTGACGAGCTAGCATATCATTCTCAAGCAGGGACCATTGTACTCTCTACATCATTCCAAAGTTAGCATGTGTACTGGCAGAGCAACGTCAGAAAATGTTTTTGTTTGATGTAATTCCATTTATTTATTATTGCTTTTGTTGCCTTTGCACTTTGATGTCCAATCCAAAATACATCACCTGACCAATGTTAGGAGCTTGCTTACCCTTCTATCATTTTCTAGGACATCTATAACTTAAGGTCTAATGTTCAAGTCTCCCTATTTTGAGTTGTTTTTATGTATGGTTTATGGTAGGAATCCGGTTTCATTCAGTCTTACTTTTATTTATATTTTGCTATTGTCAAATGCGAAATATAGCCCATATCACAGTGATCAGAGGCAACACACACACCTCACCACACACCTGTACCTCGGGGAGTCTGTACTCTAAGTCCTGGTTCTTGGCTTCCACTTCCTCCTTAGGGTCAAGACAGTGCAGTTCCTCTACAATGCCTCCAATTACTGCTCTACCATGACCTTTGGGAGAATGACTATTAATGGTCACTGTTCTCTGTTTTGGCTTCCTCATGTGAGGCCCTGCACAGACTTTGTGTCTATAACATTATTTATTGCTCATAAGCTGGGAACTTTTTCATTCTGCAATCTTTTCTGCCATTTTGGCCCTATTCTTCATAATAGCCCTGTTCTGTGAATGCTTCTACTTAAAGGCAGCATACTCATTTTGTTGACTCCTGAACACTGAACTCGCAGCCAATACTACAGATTACTTCTGAATGCTGCTTATCTAACACACACAATTTCAGTAAGGTACAGCTACTCATTCCCGGTCACAGGAACACTATCAGCCCTTCAAAACTATACTTGGTGGTGATGGTTGGGTGTGGGGATTCAAAGAAGGAATATCTACAAAAGTCATCATCATCATCATCATCATCATCATCATCATCATCATCATCCCATTGATCATCAAATTTCTCGAGCGGTCTTAGTAACGTCTCCATTCGTCCTAGCCCTGAGATTTTAGAAGCCTGTCTTTACTGGTCCTTCCCAAGAATGCCGCATTGGAGGCTCTTTCAGGGTCAGGGGAATGAGACCCAGCATTGTTACTGGTTTGGGCATATGAATACGCTTCAGGGGGATGCAAATCAAAACAATAATGAGATATCATCTCATACCACAGAGACTGGCACAGATCAAAATGAACAAAAGCAACAGCAACCAGTGCGGGCATGGATATGCGGAGAAAGGAAGTTTCCTTCATTGTTGGTGGGAATGCTGAGTTGGTGGGAATGTCTTATGGAAAACAATATGGGCATGTCTAGAAAAGCTCGATATTGAGCTTCCATAGGATCCAGCAATACCACTTCTGGGAATGTGCTCCAGGGGCCCCAAAACACTGCAGAAATACTACCTGAGGGGCGATCATGGGAAGCGGGCATTACCGGCATGCCCTTGGCCCAGATAAGATCTGAAGCTGCCGAGCGCAAAACGGACCCTCTGCTCCTAAAGGCTATGATCCATTAGACTGACTATAAAACTGTATGCTTCCATTTGATTAGATTTAAATCAAGTTACTAGTAATGACATTGAAATATGAATCAAAAGATGAATATTTTCCTTGGATACTGGGGCAAGGCAGTATCAGCTGATACATATCTATTTCTAAGTTCCTCATGGAAAAAAACTCTTTTTGTTTTGTTTTGTTTTATGACATGGTAATAAGAGTAAAACCCATGACCTTCCCCCTAATTTGTTTTAGATTTATTTTTTATTGATTCATTGTGAAATGCACAGTTACAAAGATGTTCATGATCTGGTTTCAATCACACAATGTTACAACTCCCATCTCCACAAGTGGACATTGCCCACCACCAATGATCCCAGTTTCCCCCAGGGACCCCACATCACCCATATAGCCTGCTTCTGCTATAGCCTCTCTCTGTCTGTCTCTGTCTCTCTCTCTTTCTCTCCTTCTCCTCTTTTTCTCTCTTTCTCCCTCATTCCTTTTGGGCATTATGGTTTGCAATACAGATACTGAGACATTATTATGTTTGTTTCTTTACCTACTTCCACCACACAGTTCTTATCCAGAGTGATAATTTCCAACTATCTTTGCCATAGTCTATTCTCTATCCCAACTGCACCCCCCCCCACACACACACCCTTAACACTTAAAGCAAGCTTCCAACCATGGAATCAGTGCTCCTGGCCCTCGTTTCTATTATCCTCGAGTACTAGTCTCATATTAATTAGTCTTATATTATGGTTGTTTATACCCCACAAAGGAGTGCAATTATTATATGTCTGTCCCTCTTCTTCTGACTAATTTCACTCAGCGTGATAGTCTTCATTTCCATAGCTTGTCAGGTTCTCTCAGAGGGAGAACTAGGTTATAAGATGTTGTGCAGCCATAAAGTGGCTTCCAGGAGCTTGGTTTTAAGTCTCTGGATGTTGGCCATTGTCGGAATTACACGGTGCTGGGAGCAGTCCCTGGGTGTGACCGCCTCGCTACTGGAAAATGGGAAATCTGGGCAGAAGAGACCCAGTATCAATCTGAGCAGGCTTGGAGGTCTCAGCCCCGGGTCCCACACACCTGGGTTCCTCTGCCAGTACCTTCATGCATGAGGCTCATTCGAATGTGTGGAGAGGAGCCTTGAGCATGCCTGTGGCTGGGTTCTGGAGGTCTTCAGCCACGAGAGCTCTGCTTGGGGTCAGGAAGGAATCTGGAACCCACCCCTCCGAGGGGCCCTGGGGAAGACAGCCAGGCTTGTGGGCAAGAGACTCTCTGACAAAAGTCACATGTATGTAAAAGTATGGCACTAAAGACTGCATGAAGAATACCTATGATACAGTGTGAGAGCTAAAACAAGAATGCAGACCTCAGTTGAGAATGTGTTTGCTGACTCAGTTTTGTTATTTTTCTGTAAATACCTGCAAAATTACTATTAACACTTAAATATTTTTTTCATTCAGACAAATTTATATAGAAATTTTAGTAATGAAGATTAACTACATCATTTATAAACATTTTTATATATGTATAGAAAAAGATTTCAATTATTTCTAGTTATTTGTCACTACTAAAATGCTTATTTATGTATGATTTCTTGGGGAAACTTTTACTAGCATTTCTGTATAGATGATAGAACAGAAACAATGAAGACACACTACACATTTACACTAACACCAGCAGTATATGAAGCTTTTCCTTGTTACATAACTTCACCAATGTGTTGACTTAAAATACTTTGTTTTTTAGTTCACTAATCATGAAATATTGACTATAGTTTTAATTTACATTCTGGTATTACTTATAATTTGAGCATCTTTTATATAGTGAAAGCCCTTCTCTTCTGTGAATGACAGTTGTCATAATTTACTAGCTGTGTTTGTACCAAAGGATTCTTTTAGCAATTTCTACACCTATGCTTTCTATTTTAATTCTTCAGTGGTTAATCTAGAAATTTTAATATAATTTAAGTTTTGAAAAGTAGTAGCTACTACGTTCCAACTATATAAGCATTCATTGAGAATTTAAAATAGTTATGAGATAAGGAGCTGGGAAAAGACTAACTTTGCAAAGAAATAGTTACTTTTTATTTTAATAAATAAAATGTAAACTAATACATGTTGAATATAACTTGGTCAAGATATATACATAAGTAAATGATGAATTTATCATGAAAATCCAGGAAAGGACTCAAAAGCAAAAGCCAAAATAAACAAAAAAAACTTCTGCTATTCATATGGAATGATAAACCCATTTTTTTGCATGTAGCTGTCCAGTTTTGCCAGCACTGTTTGTTGAAGATGCTTTCCGTGTCTCACTTCACATTTCTTGATCCCTTACCAAAGAATAGATGATCAAATATTTCAAGGTATGTGTGAGAATGTTCAAACCTGTTCCATTGGTCTGCAGCTCTGTCTCTGTTCCAGTACCATTCTGTTTTAATTATTATCACTTTGTAGTAGAAATTGAGGTTGGGGAGGGTGATTCCTCCCATATTATTGTACCCAAGAGTTGCTTTAGCTATTTGTGGGGGCTTATCATTCCATATGAATTGCAGAAGTGTTTTCTCCATTCCTTTGAAGAATGTTATGGGTATCCTTATAGGGATCGCATTGAATTTATACAATGCTTTGGGGAGCATTTCCATTTTGACAATGTTAATTCTCCCAATCCATGAGCACGAGGTATCTTTCCATTTCCTCGTGTCCCCTTTTATTTCTTGAAGTAGCATTTTGTAGTTTTCTTTTTACAAGTCCTTTACCTCCTTAGTTAAGCTGATTCCGAGATACTTGATTTTCTGAGGAACGATTGTGAATGGAATTGCTTTTTTCAAATCACTTTCTTCTCTCGTTATTTGCGTATAGGAAAGTCATGGACTTTTGGGTATTGATTTTATAGCCTGCAACTTTACTATACACGTCTATTGTTTCTAAGAGTTTCTTAGTAGAGCTTTTAGGGTTCTTTAAGTATAGTGTCATATCTGCAAATAGTGAGAGCTTGATTTCTTCCTTTCCTGCCTGAATGCCCTCCCTTAATATCTTTTTCTTGCCTAACTGCTATTGCAAGTACATCCAATACTATATTGAACACAAAGTGGAGAGAGTGGGCATCCTTGTCTCATCCTTGATCTTAGAGGGAAGGCTTTTACTTTTTCCCCATTGAGGATGATGCTTGCCATAGGCTTGTAGTGGATGGCTTTGACTATATTGCAGAAAGTTCCTCCAAAACCCATTTTGGTGAGGGTTTTCATCATGAACGGATGTTGGATCTTGTCAAATGCTTTCTCTACATCTATTTATATGATCATATGTTTCTTATCATTTCTTTTGTTGATATGATGGACTATGTTGATCGATTTCTGAATGTTAAACCATCCTTGCATCACCGAGATGAATCCCACTTGGTCATGGTGTATGATCTTTTTGATGAGTTGTTGAATTCTATTTGCTAATATTTTGTTGAGAATCTTGGCATCCAATTCATCAGGGATATCAGCCTGTAGTTTTCTTTTTTTGTGGTGTCTTTGTTTGCTTTTGGTATTAGGGATATATGAGCCTAATAGAAACTGTTTGGGAGAGTTTCTCTTTCTTCAATTACCTAGAAAACTTGAGAAGAACTGGCAACAGGTCCTCTTTAAATGTTTGGAAGAATTCGCTAGTGAGTCCATCTGGACCTGAGCTTTTGTTTTTGGGAATTCTTTTGATTACAGTTTCAATTTCCTTGACATTAATAGGACTATTAATATATTCCAGGTCTTCTTGATTCAGGCTTGGAAGATTATAGAAATCTAGTAATTTATCCATTTCTTCTAGATTCTATTGTTTTGTTGGCATACAGACTTTCAGATTAGACTCTGATGATTTATTGAATTTCTTTGGTTTCTCCTGTGATATCCCCCTTTTCATTTCTGATTTGGTTTATTAGGGTTCTCTCTCTCTCTTTCTTTGTGAGTCTTGCTAGTGGCTTATTAATCTTGTTTGTTCTTTCGAAGAACCAGCTCTTGGTTTGATTGATCTTCCAGATTGTCTTCTTTGGTTTTCATGTGGTTGATTTCTGCTCTACGTTTTATTATCTCTTTCCTTCTCCCTGCTTTGGGCTTCTTTTGTTGGTAGTTTTCTAAAATCTTGAGCTGTGATGTGAAGTCATTTATGTGGGCCCTTTCTTCCTTCCTGAGAAATGCTTTCAGGTTTTCTGCATCTGTTCTGTCTTCAGTGCATCATGGTCTAAAAAGATAGCTGATACATTGTCTATTTTCCTCATTCTGTTGGGGTATGTTTTGTGGCCTAGCACATGGTCTATTCTGGAAAATGTTCCATGTGCACTGGAAAAGAATGTGTATTCTTTTTTTCTTTTTGGGGGGTGATATAAAGTCCTGTATAGATCTATTGTCCTTCTCTCTTCTATTTCTTCCTTTATAGGCAGTATTTCCTTGCTGAATTTTAATCTTCTTGATTTATCCAGAGGTGATAGGGCAGTGTTGAAGTCTCCAACTACTAGTGTGCGACTTGCAATGTCCTTATTAATGTCTGTTAGCAGTTGTTGTAGGAATTTAGCTGGTCCCTCATCGGGTGCATACACGTTTAGGAGAGTGATTTCTTCCAGCTGTACATATCCCTTGATTACGAAAAGATGTCCTGAACTGTCCCTTCTAATCTTTTTCAACCTGAAATTTATGTTGTCCATTACTATTAGGGCCACCCAAGTTTTTATGAGAGAGTTGTTTGCTTGCAGGATTGTTTTCCATCCTTTTACGTTTGGTTTTGAGTCTATGAAGTTACTGAGCTGTTGTTTATCCACAAAATGGCTTATCATTCCTTCGAGTTTGAATGAGAGCTTAGGCAGATAAAGTATTCTTGGAGAAGCATTCATTTCATTGAGTTTTTTCACTATATTCCACCATTGCCTTCGTGCTTGGAGGGTTTCCGCTGATAGGTCTGCTGTAAGTCTAAGGGGTGCTCCTTTGTATGTGATTTCCTTCTTTGACCTTGCTGTTTTCAATATTGTGTCTCTGTCCATGACGTCCATCACTCTAACTGTGATATGTCTTGGAGATTATTTGTAAGGGTCTCTTTTGTATGCCTGCATTCTCACTTTGGGAACTTTTCAGCAATGATTTCTTTGACTGTGGCTTTGTCATTGGGATTGCTTCCCTGTCCTTCTGGTACTCTGACGTTTCTAATTTTGTTCCTCTTGAAATCATCCCCTAGGACTCTGATTCACCCTAGAGCTATTTTGAGGTCTCTCCCCATTGTTTGTTGTTGCCTGTAGGCTTCCTACAGCTCATCTTCAAGCTCACTGATTCTGTCTTCTTCTGTAGCCATTCTATTGTTGAGGGCACCCACTGAGTTTTTTATTTCATCTACCAAATCCTTTATTCATGACACTTCTTTTTGTAGCATTTTTTATTTCTGTTCTCATTTCTTCCTGTATTTTCTCAGCTGTGCGTTTCATTGTTTCTTTCATGTCCTCCTATAATTTAATGGATACCTGTTCCATTGTTTCTTTGAGTTCATTGAACATTTTCAGCATTTTATCTCTGAATTCTTTATCGGAGAGCTCAAGTTTGTGGTAAACCCCTACTGAGGATTCTGGGCTCTTTTCACTGTCCTCTCCTTGTGGTGGGGTTTTGCACTTTTTCTTCATGTTGTTGTGGTAGAAGGGAGGAGTGACTTCCAAATTCACTATCCCTATTCCCTCTTGTTGAGAACAAGGATTCTGGATGTGCTTGGTCGATGGTCTTCACCTTTTTATTTTCCCCTTCTAGAACATGTCCTTCATTTCAGATATTCCTCTGTTTCTTATGTGAGACCTTCAGTGATGCTTTCAGTGCTCTTTTATATTGGGCTTGTACAGCTGCTTATACTCATTGGTATTTTGGTGAAATTGGAATAGACTATCGGCCTATTGGCCTGCTGGGTTTGGGATAGCTAGGATGTTACTCACGGACTTAGGTAATGAAGACTGAGATGTCACAATAGATTGCTGAGCTTTAGGCACCAGTCGCTGTTGGCTCCAAAAGAGGCCATGCCCACTTCAGTGGAGGCCACGCCCCCTGAAACATAGGCAACGCCCCTTGCAGCACTCTAGCTTGCTGGGATGCGGGAATTGCCGGTTGCGGGGAGCGGGAGGTCACACACCTGGTTCGAAAGAGAAAACGGTTTCCGTCTGGGGAAGGGTATGCCACAGGCCAGAACAGCAGTCTGGGGTGGGGGTACGATCTGGGTCGGAGACATTGGCTGGCATGCGGGAATGGCAGTTCGGGGAAAGTCAATAATCAGTTTTAATGAAAGTTATTTATAACAAATATTTGATAATTTTTATCTGCACGCCAACCTTTCATAGATGATCAACTTTCCTGTTTCTCTAAAATCTCATCTTAAATATAATCGGGATGAGGCCAAAGAGAAAGTACAGGGATTAGGGCTCATATCCTGCATGAGGCTGATCATAGTTTGGTTCTTGGTGACACCTGGTCCATTGACTATGATCATTTTTTTCAGGTCCTCAAACACTGTCTCCTTGCACTGAACCCCTAACCTAGTTGATTGAAATTTTCTACAGTGGTGCCCCAATTCTTCAAATCTGACTAGAAACCTACACTAATTCTGATTTCTATTCATTAAACTATTTCTCTAATGTTTGTAGTCTAAGATTAAGTTTGTCCTTTAACTTGTCAACTACATTACTTATCCTTGCTTTGTTATGTAACTCATACCATTTTTCCAGATGCTAAACACACTCAAGTGTTCTTTTAAAACTTACTATATTATTAATTATTTTTCTCTTTAATCTTTTCCTTTAGAATTTTTTTTTAGAGCTCACCAGTTTACTCAGCATACAACTTTTTTTCTTTTGGGTCATAACAAGTGATGTTCAGGGGTTACTCCTGGGTCTGAACTCAGGAATCACTCCTAGGCGATTCTCAGGGGGACCATAAAGGATATTGGAATTGAACCTGGGCTGGCCACACTGAAGGCAAATGCCCTACCTGCTGTTCTATCACTCCAGCCCAGCATACTATTTTTTATTTTCTGTTTGGGAACATTTATTTTACTTGACCTGAATTTTAACTGCATACTCCAGGTTTGGCAATCTCCTTTGTATACCTTTTAACTTTCTTATTTATTACCTATTTTTTCAATATAAATTGATAGCCATTCTCTTAAATAAATCACTACAAAGTGAATACAAGACCTATTTATCCTTGAGAAATTTGAATCCATGTTAGTCCTTTATTCTTTATGAACAACTCATAAGTTGATTAGTAGTCAAGATCCTATTATCTTGACAAACATCTAACTTTCCTATATAGGATTCTGTAATATTTTATACAATTTATGGCTACAGTGTTAATTCTTTTTGCCAAAAACAGTAACAACAAGTCTCACAATGGAGACTTACTAGTGCTCGCTCAAGCAAATCAATGAGCAAATTGATGGGATAACAGTGATGATGAAAGCATAATCAATAAAAAAGAGGAGTAAAGTCTAATTTACCTCTGACAGATGTCCGCTTCAGCAGGTATCTTTGTGTTGTATATAGAATGTTAAATGGAGTCAAAATTCCTTGTCAGATGATATTTGAAGGTGGTACACATGAAAGGAGGTGTAACAGATGCTAAATTTTCTAAAAAAAAAAATTGCAAGCATTATATGAATACTCAATAGAATTATCATTCTACATCATCACAGTAACCACCAATATTTTTATAAATAGCAAATGAATGTCATATACACATATTTAATCTACAATATTTATCAAATATGATAATATGTGTATGCACATATCTATACCTTAAAATATTTATTATAAAATTCTGACTTTACATTATGTAAATACATATAATAAATGCATGAGAAAAATGATAAAAGTAGTCAATGAGAGCAATTATATGGCTACCACTGTGATAAGAAAATGTATTATTATTCATTTTCTGTCATTAAAGTAATTTACCATGGCTATTTAAAGGGCTAGAGTGATAGCAAAGTGGGTAGGCCTTGCATGTGACCAACCTGGGTTCAATTTCTCCATCCCTCTTGGAGAGGCCGGCAAGCTACTGAGAGTATCCTGCTCACACGGCAGACCGGCAAGCTCCCCATGGCGTATTCGATATGCCAAAAACAGTAACAACAAGCCTCACCATGGAGACATTACTGGTGCCCGCTAGAGCAAATTGATGAACGACAGAACTACAGTACTACTACAGTGCTACAATGCTACATATTTGAATATTCTCTGAAATTCACTTAAATAAAATACATTTCCTCTGGGTCATGGGAAACAATTTTGGGATATTCTGATTTTCAATTCAAACTTTCTAATCAGATCTGGGTAAAAAAAAATAATGCATGTTAAAATCACCCTAAACATCAAGTTTTTTTTTTTTTTTTTTTGCTTTTTAGGTCATATCAGGCTATACTCAGGAGTTACGCCTGGCTCATCCACTCAGGAATCACTCCTGGGAGTGCTCGGGGGACCATATGGGATGCTGGGAATCAAACCCGGGTTGGCAGTCTGCAAGGCAAACTCCTACCTATGCACTATCACTCCAGGCCCCCTAAACATCAACTTAAATTTCACACTAAAATATCAAAGCTAATATTTATTCTATTTAACTTATTTATAAAGACTAATAATTTCTTTATATATTTTAAAGTAAATAACTTTGCTTTAAATATTCTATTTTCTGCTTTTCTTCAAGAGCTACCTGTCCTAAAACACTAAATAAAGGAAATATAGTTACCAGCCAAATGCTGTTTTTGTTAGACTGTGAGGAATGTTAGTGAGGTGCCAAATCAGTGAGATGATGAAGGTGGGAGAGTCAAACAATGGTGGATAAGTGAATTAGAAAATTGTGGTAAAAAGTGAGATATGTTCAGGTTGGAATAATATATTTACCTTGTTATAAGAATAAACAGTTGATCTAAATTAGTCTCCAAGGTCAAGGTAACTGCAATGAGAAATTCACATTGGTTTGGCACCACCTGGAATTTTGGGATTTTATTATCTTTTTTTTTTTTTTTTTTTTTTTGCTTTTTGGGTCACACCCAGCGATGCACAGGGGTCACTCCTGGCTCATGCACTCAGGAATCACCCCTGGCGGTGCTCAGGGGACCATATGGGATGCTGGGATTTGAACCTGGGTCGGCCGCGTGCAAGGCAAACGCCCTACCCACTGTGCTATCACTCCAGCCCGTTATCTTTATTAAAGCTAGGTAATTCAAAGATGACGGATCATACTGCTAAAATAACCAGCTCATTTAAATGTAGAAAATACTTTTATACCTTTTAAGGAAATATAATTTAAATCAGTTTCTAGTGGCAGAAAGAGCTGTCCTAATTTAAGAGCAAGACTTGTGAAAAAACTATTAGGCATTCCTGATTTTGGCTCGGACACTCTAGTACATGCTTAATTTTCATCAAGGCTTATGCCTCAGCATAGGGGTCATAAAATGTGAAATCTTGACGACTCCAACCATAAATTCTCCCATGAGTTTAACAAATTATTCACAATTTCTTAAATTGATTGATCTATTTTTTCCCCAAAAGTTAGGCAGAAAAGTATTAAATAATCTAGAAATTTTTAGTTCAATAAATATATATACATATATATGCACACACATATCACTGTCACTGTCATCCCATTGCTCATCGATTTGTTCGAGTGGGCACCAGTAACGTCTCTCATTGAGAGACTTATTGTTACTGTTTTTGGCAAATCGAATACGCCACGGATAGCTTGGCAGGCTCTGCCGTGCAGGCTCCATACTCTCGGTAGCTTGCCGGGCTCTCCAAGAGGGGTGGAGGAATCAAACACAGGTCGGCCACGTGAAAGGCAAACGCCCAACTGCTGTGCTATCGCTCCAGCCTGCACACACATATATACATATTAATCTATTTTGCACTTCTCTACACCTAGTAAATTTTCATAGTAAAATTTGTACTTGCTTACAAAAATAGCTTCACTCAATATGCATGTTGGTCTTTGATTTTTAAAAGTTAGATTTCAGAATTTGTGTTTCAGAAGTTTGACAAAACAAAGCAGAAGAGTGGTTTCAATACAGTAGGCTTTCTTTTAATTCATAAAGGTAACTGTTTTGAAGAAGGTTACTTGAAAGCCAGGAAGTCATAAGCCTACTCACAAAAGGAATATCATCATATGTATAAGCTGGAATTTGGTACAAGAAAAACTGGTTTATAATCAATTCATATATATGCTATGTGTTTCATAATGGGTTTTACTTAAAGCAGGATGGATAAGCATATAAAAAACAGCATCCAATTTTTCAATTATCATTACTATACAAACTGAAGGATGTGGTTTTTTTTTATCGTATTTCAGATGAGGTAGTGATTTTTTCAAAGTGTTCAGTAAGTGATCAAATTGGTACCATTACCAATATATTTTTTAAAAGACTGTTGGTAATTTCACTTTAGTGCACCAACTTAAAGACTGTTCTATCTGCTTATATGTACTTTCAGTTTTATTTCTATGGTGTATTTCCAAATTTCACATGTTTTGCCTGTTTTGTCTGTCAGAATTCAAACACTTTTTGAAATTCTAAACCTCAAATTCATATTTTAAAACGTTTTAGAAATTCATCTCTTTTCCAGCTTTATATCATCATTTATATGAATATATAGACTACAAAATGCCTTTTACTTTGATAAGAGTGATTTGATTATAACAATTGAAAACAGATACTTCAGGAGTCTTTAAATAAGTTATGTGGTAGGATTTGACTTAGCCCAAGAACTTTCCCTAAAGTCCTAGAGGGTTATCTGAGATGCTTAATCAATGCAGACTGAATTTTCATTTATTTATTTATTTATTTATATTGTTTTTATTTATTGTTTTTATTTTTTTTTTTTGGATTGATAGCAAGGCGATTGGCTTTCTCCTTTCATGCGGCCAACACGTGTTCGATTCCTCCGCACTCTGGGCAAAAGAGCCCGGCAAGCTACGGAGAGTATGGAGCCCGCACGGCAGAGCCTGGCAAGCTACCCGTGCGTATTGGATATGCCAAAAGCAGTAACAATAAGTCTCTCAGTGAGAGACGTTACCGGTGCCCGCTCAAACAAATCGATGAATTTATTTTTATTTTTTGCTCTTTGGGTCACACCCGGCAATGCACAGGGGTTACTCCTGACTCATGCACTTAGAAATTACTTCTGGCGTTGCTCGGGGCACCATATGGGTTGCTGGGAATCGAACCCGGTGGGCCGCATGCCAGGCAAATGCCCTACCCACTGTACTATTGCTCCAGCCCAATGCAGATGACATTGGATAAATAAATAGCTACGGGCTAGAATGAGAGCAGAGCAGGTAGGATCCATGCTGCGGAACCAGGTTCAATCTCCAGCACTCCACGCCCTTCCAACAGGGATTCCTGTATGTAAATCCAGTTGTAAGCTCGTAGCACTGCTGAGTGTGGCCCCCAAACAAAAACAAAAATAAAAACAAACAAAAAGCAATCAAGCAAATAAGCTGTGATTAAACCAGTGCTATATCCAAGGTTCTTCTTGCTTAATTGTACAGATGTCACAATGATCATATATAATTTATGACTAACATAATCTTCAGTTTCCAAAATACAAAGCAGTATGCATGGGTTTGAAAACCTACATAACAGGCTAGGACATTTAGGAATTTATGTTTCAAAATACAGACTGGAAATATTATAGGCAGTCAAAATTTAATCAATAGCTATCATGGAGATTATGAACTTCATCAAAAGTTCTCCAAGAGTGGGCTGGAGCTATAGCACAAAGGGTTAAGCATTTGCCTTGCACGCAGCTGACCCAGGTTTTATTCCCAGCATCCCATATGGTCCCCAAGCACCGACAGGAGTAATTTCTGAGTGCATGAGCCAGGAGTAACCCCTGAGCATGGCTGGGTGTGACCCAAAAAGAAAAAAATAAAAGACTCTCCAAGAGTGTGACTAGATCAATGAGCTATTTTTTAAATGCTACTAATAAAGTGGCCTATCTTTTAACTTAAGGGAACCAATATATTATTTATGAGTAAAGGCTTGTCCTTTTTGCTCTCCATTTACTTTTTCTTATACATAATGATATAGTAGTACAAAGATAATGTACAATGTTTTAATTTAGATGACACCTCACTGAGTTTTGTCACAGGAATTATACTTAAACAAGCATTCTAATTCCCAATATTAGATTAAATTAAAATTGAAATCTTGGGGCTGAGAGATACAATAGAGGATATGGTGCTTGCTTTGCATGAGGCTGACACAGGGTTGATCCCTGGCATCCCTTATTCACCCCTGACTCCCTACCCAATGAGGAATGATCCCTGAGCACAGAACCCAGGAGTAATTCCTGACCACTGCTGGGTATGGCACAAAAAAAAACAAAATAAGTGAATGAATAAAATTGGAATCTTACCCTGGAATAATTTCATCCCTAACTCAATGGACTACTCTCCAATTCCTAATGACTTATTTACTTTAACAATCGGACAAGGAGGTTATTAATAGTGATAGATAACAAACAAAATGTCAGCAACACAAACTTATTTTTTTAATTTTTTAAACATATTTTTAATGAATCACCATGATGTACAGTTACAGACTTACAAACTTTCGTGCTTACGTTTCAGTCATACCATGATCGAGTGCCCATCCCTCCAGCAGTGCCCATCCCTCACCAGTACCAATGTTCCAAATATCCCTCCTACCAGCCCACCCCCTTACCTCCCCCCACCTCTGTGGCAGGCACATTCCCTTTAACTCTCTCTCTCCTTTAGGATATTGTGGCATAAACCCTATTTTTATATCCAAAATAGAGCTAGAGCAGAAAGGACTCTGAGAAAGCTAACTGATAAAAGAACTGAAATAGCCAAATATATTTTTCAGAGGAGGGGTCATCCATTGCAGTGATCAAGGGCTATTCTGGATTGAGGATTGACCCCTGGACAGGAGATTTGAAACAGTGGGCAGTGCATGGGAAGCAAATACTTTGCCTCCCATACTATTTCTCCAGTCACCATATAAAATTTATTATTTTTGGCCACAACCAGTGGTGTTCAAGGGCCACACATGGCTCTGTGTCCAGAAGTCACACCTGAACATGCATGGGGACCATATACTCTGGTGTCAGAATTTGAACGTGGGCATGATCGCAAGTGCATGCAAAGCAACTGCCTCAAACACTATATTCTCTTTCTTGAAGATGTTTTACTTTAATAAAGGATGAATTATGGAAGGAAATAACCAGCATATCAATATAAATGAAGCAGAACCAGATGCTCTATACTAAAAAATTCCTCTAATTTCCAACATTATAGTTATAGTTGTAGGCACAGTGAGTAGGGCATTTGCCTTGCACGTGGCTGACATGGGGTCGATTCCTCCATCCCTCTCGGAGAGCCCGGCAAGCTACCAAGAGTATCCTGCCCACACAGCAGAGCTTGGCAAGCTATATTTGGCATATTCGATATGTCAAAAACAATAACAAGTCTCACAATGGAGACGTTACTGGTGCTTGCTCGAGCAAACCAATGAATAGCGGGATTACAGTGATATAGTTGTAGAATGTTTAAAAGCTGTTTTAGTGGCTGAATAATCTTTTTCCAAAGACATGTCCAAGTTCTAACTCCCAAAATCTCCAGTCTCACCTATAGGACTTGTATTGAATAAGTATCTGCACCTACCCCAAATTTATGACTTCTAATCCCCATTGTGTTTATATTTGGAGTAATACCTGTGGGGGTCGATTAGAGCATCAATGTAAAGTCTCCATGAATGAAATTTGCTCCTTTATAAAGCTCTAGAGAGCTTCCTCACCTTTCTGTCAGAGAAGACAGCTGCCTTTGAAACAAAGAGGCTAACCCACCCACAGAATGTACTAGCATGGAGATCTTAAACTTCTAACGATGACTAAGCCTCCTGACACTCGGTGCTGGAATTGGGTTCTGGTTTGAGATTAGACAAGAGTCCCAGTTATTTCTGCACACACAGTTGGCAGAGGAAGCCTTTTTACCCCCCCCCCCCGACTGTCATCGCTGACAAACATCCGAAACTACCAGAGCCTTAGAAATAAGAATTCACTGTGTGATTCAAATTCTGCTGAGGGAGATCTGGCAATGCTTGAAAGAGAGGCTCCTCCTATTTTATTAAAAATCCAGGCATTTCTACCCAAAGTAAACTATCAAGTAGCAGACAGCCATGGCTAAGTCAGAAGAAAGGTCTATTGAACTCAGAGAATGAGTTTTGACTGTAGAAAAGAGAGGACTAGCAAGCAAGGGTTTCCTTACTCAATCTGGTCCTTGTAAGGGCAGCGATTAAATGTAACACCAGGAATCTCAACACACTAGATGGCCTGAAAAATGAAACAAATCTTCAAAAGAAGACCTGTAGTGCTTTCTAGTGGGCAACTAAGGCAAACATCAAAAAAGTGAAATCAAGTGACTGAGAATCTGTAGAGAAATTGGTGGGGGACCCCGGGCATATTGATAGTGGTAAGATGTGGTAACTGTATCAAAACTATAAATCTTAAAGGAGTTATACAGATGTGACTTTATAATAGCAACATTTTGGAAAGTTAAATTTTTATAAAGAAGGAATCTAAATGCCATAGATATTGAGAGTCTAACAATGAGTTTTAAATAACTACTATAATAAAAATCAATAAAAGAAGTCAAATGCCTGATGCACACTAATACAGGATGAAAGATAAATTATGATGTGCAAGGAGAGAGGGAGTTTATCATTAAAGTATTTTAAAAATTACAAGTAAACTGAATATGAAAAACAAATGAATGAAATGAAAACTACTGTGGAAAGCAGAACAAATAGTCTCAACCTCCCAGCCATAAGAATAAATGGAATGAAACATAAAACTCACGTAATGACGCAAATGAAACAGAAGAATAATAAGATTCAGGAACAATGAAGATATTTTCTGAAATTATCAGTATATGTTAGAAAAAGGGAAATTTGAACATGAATAAAAGAACAACCTACAGGAGGCAGCAAGGCATTTATTCAAACAATTATCAAAAGTCAATGATAAAATATATTAAGAATATATAAGGAAAAACAAAACCACCCATATAAATTATGAAATGTCTCTGTTATTTTACAAATGATGAGATAAAGTAACGATACATTCTCAACTCTAAGAAACAAAATAGCCATTAAATTCTAAGTTTTTCAAACTTCTCATTCAAAAATATTTAGAGAACTTATGAATTTCTAGAAAGATGAAAGCTAACTGATTTTATTATCACCAAATCTGCCCTACCAGACACTGAGAGAAATTCTTGTTCATGAAAAGTAAAAAATCAAAAGAGAATCAAACCTCATGAATGGTGATAAACATAATAGAGAATTAGAAACATAAGAATAAGGTGAAACCAAGTAACTTAAAAGATTCACATGGAGGAAGAATATATTATACCCATTTAGACTAAAAATCAGGCAGTTCTGGTACAACACACTCCAAAGACTTACTTAGAAGTAGATTCATGGTAACCACAAACCAGAAAAGGCATTTCTAAGAAAGGTGGTGAAATAATCAAGTCTCCATAAGAATAAAAGCTTAGGTTGCAATAGCATATTACACAAAATGTCTAAAAGAACAATGTTCATCCTACTAAAGCACTCCCACATAGAAATAAAAATTAGATCTCAAGAAACCAATGATAAGGTTCAGAACTATGCTAAAATTTTCTACAAGTTTTTAAAATACAATAATGTTGGTGACAGTGTGAAAGATAGTGCCTCTGCAGGTGACACAAACTCTCCAGAGGCGATGGATAATATAGTCTTCCGTTTTACCAAGATAAGTTTCTCTGTTCTATGAAATTCTCTGCATTAAATAGCAGACATTTTCTATGAATCATTGTTCTTTCTAGAATCCTGAACATATCTGTGACATATCTTTATGTCACTTGGTGCTAATAGTTGTAGTCTCAAGATTCTCTGAACCCGTCTCTAAATTCCTTTGAGCAAAAACTGTTTTTAATGTGGGGTTATTACTAAAAAATTTAAATATCCAACTATTAAAATTAACTGACTATATCCCTAACTTTAACTTGAGACATTAAATGATTATTAAAATTATCTAACAGATGGAAACATTGTGTAATATACAAAATGATATAAAATGAAATTGACAGTAAAATTTAAAGTATGTGAAAAATAGTTGTATGAAAAGAAAATAAATGAGCTACAGCGTGCAAGAGAATTAAAGGAAAGTCATATTTTTAGTTATACTAATTTAGGAGACTATCATGATTCATAAAATATTTTAGTTATAAACAAGCATTATTTCCCCCAATTTTTTATACATGGTTTGAAAGCAGCTTAATTTTTAATTTTAAATAGTCTAGGGGCAGTTATCATATTATTACTATTAGGGAATATGATTATAAGGTAATATAGTGAAGTTGGAAATCATTTTAAAGACGTTATTTTGTGCTGATTCACAATTAAATTATGTGTATCTGCGCTTAAAAAACATATTCAGATGTGGGACCCACACATATAGGTATAAATTAATTTTGTTTATTAATTACTTATTTAAGCTGCAACTTAAACATTAAAGATGAAATGATGGACACCTTAGCTTATGTTTTCTCATAATAGATTAACATTTTCTATGTAGCAGATAGTCAATCTGAAGTTGAACAATGTCAAATATATTTTTTTAGTCTACTAAAAATGTTATTTTACCCTAGTACTGGGATTTTACAACTTAAAGCTATATGATTCCTGTGTTACTTTAAAATTATAAATTTTGAAGTTCTTATTTACCCTACTATACTCTTCCTTTTTCTACCCAACTATATTCTTCCTATTCTAATATGTGCTTTACTTGTGGTAACTAACTTAAATTTCCTGTCTGACTTTGTGTTTTACCACATATATCAGGAGGTAGTGGAAATCTTAGGAATTTAAAAAAGTCATATCTTTGACTATCTGTATGATTTTTAAATATTTTTAACCCAACCTACATTGTAAAACTTCTCTATGACTAAGGATGCTCCCATCCAAAGACTTGGAGTAAGTCATGTGATTTGTTCTGTCAATGGCCATAGCTAAGATTAAGACCGGCTCACATCTCATATCACAGAATTAACCCCAAATCCCCAACAAGTGGTGGGATAAAGAAACTGAGACAAAATGAAAAATTTCTCTGCCATTAGAAAGGATTACATAAAAATGCATATTTTCACTATACCTACGTCTACCTTTCAATATAAGATTGCGTCCCTTTAGCCTAAGTACCAGAAACTAAAAATGTGTTTAGAGGTCATCCAAGCTATATTTGAGAGCCAATTCAATGCTATATTTGACCCACAAGCTTTAAGTACATAGATATCACTGTATCTGTATCACTGTCATCCCATTGCTCATTGATTTGCTCAAGCGGGCATCGGTAATGTCCCCATTGTGAGACTTGTTACTGTTTTTGGCATATGGAATACGCCACGGGGAGCTTGCCCTGCTCTGCCGTGCGGGTGGGATACTCTCGGTAGCTTGCTGGGCTCTCCAAGAGGGGTGGAGGAATCGAAATGGGATCAGCCGCGTGCAAGGCAAACGCCCTACTGGCTGTGCTATCGCTCCAGCCCCAAGTACGTAGGCACCTGTTAGAATTCTTTGATAGAAAAACAGCATATGAGACAGGATCTGCAAAATGAAATCTTAAAATAAGCAGCACTGACTTTAGGTACATGTATTTGAAGGTGGGGAGTCTGACAGTAGAATTTAGAAAACTTTAGAAATATAACTTTTGTTAGGCAATGGCAAAAATGTTTGGTAAAACTTTTGCATTTGATAGCTAGAAGGCAGAAAATGCATAAAATCCATCGGTGGCACTGAGATAAGAGATTTTGAGGGAAAAAAATCTCTTTCGTGAGTTAGGTGTTATATGTGAAATTTACCTATAGAAGCAACATGCTTGTCATGTTTACGATAAATTAAATCTTCTGTTTTCAAGATGTGAAAAGAGAAAAGGAAAATTTCACCTATTCTAAAATGCCCAGAGTTGAGATCCTTCTCTGTTCATTGTTTTGGGGTGATGCATGGCAGTGCTCAGGGCTTACTCCTGGCCCTGTGCTCATAGTTGTTCCTTCTTTATTGACGGGTAAAATATTCTCAAGTTAGAAATTGACCTCAGGAGGTCAATTTTATTGATACCATAAGAAAGGCCATTAGAGCAGAGAAAGGCTGAAGTAAAAGTGACTAGAGCGATAGCACAGTGTGTAGGATGTTTGCCTTGCACGCAGCAGGCCCAGGTTCAAGAGCCTGTGAAGCTACCGAGAGTATCTTACCCGCATGGCAGAGCCTGGGAAGCTCCCCATGCCATATTAGATATGCCAAAAACAGTAACAAGTCTTGCAATGGAGACGTTACTATTGCCCGCTCGAGCAAATCGATGAACAACGGGATGACAGTGCTACAGTGCTTTTTTAATTCTATGTCCAGCAGTCCTCAGGGCTTATTCCTGTCTCTATGGTCAGATATCACTCCAGACTGGACAAGGGGGACCAAGGATCGCACCTGGGTCAAGCACATGCAAGGCAAGCACCTTAGCTACTGTACATTTCTTCGGTCTAGTGCCTTGTCTTAAAAACCTTCTACAGACTTAAGTTGAATGCCAGTACAATTTTTTTCCAGTCTGAAATATATTAGAGAATGAGAGTAGTGAAGAAATCAATGGTTTGGTCCGTGGAAGTCCAATAAAATCTAATTTTCTATAATTAATCTTATTTAGAGAATCGTGTATCACAGGAACTAAAAATAATATTGTTTATACTAACTAGAGTCAAATAACATGAAACGTTATTTTTCGTGGAACCAGGAAGTTTTTATTGAACAGTGCTTGCTTAGAAAGATTTGAGAGAAGAGAAGAAGGGGAAATATATTTGAGAGAACAAAGGCTTTTCCAGAACTGAAATAAGCAAAGAGTCAAGAAGGTTAAGTACAAGTTCATGGCTGAACACAGGCTTGAAGCATAAGCCAGAGAGGCAGCTGCATGACGAACAGGGGGTGAGGGTTTGAGGGAAACTAGGAATATTGGTGGTAGGAAATGTTCACTGGTGGAGTGATGGGTTTTGGGGCATCATATGACTGAAACTCAATCATCAACAACTTTGTAGCTGTGTATTTCATGGTGATTCAATTAAGAAGCTTAAATAAATTAAAAAGAAATAGAAATGTGTATGGCTTTAAAAAATTTAAATTAACCTCTGGTGACCATATAAATCCTTTTGGAAAAATAAAACCTTGCTATCTACTACACATATATACACATTTTTTAAAGGGTTATTTTGTACAATGTGAAACCAATGAAATAATAATTATAAAAGGGGGAAAGGTGATTAAAATGACAGTGATACATTGCACTTGCTTATGTACACTCAGAGATAATCTGGAAAACTTTAATATAGGTATCACAGTAAATGTCATTAGAGTGTTACATCCTTCTGAGTAAGTGATAGGGCATGTTTTGTTTGTTAAAAAAAAAAAGTGTTACCCAAGGTTCCCTTAAAGTTCATTTTCTTTAGTACTGTGAGACTAAAATCTCTTTTTTGTAGACCTTAATAGCAAGTGAAATGCCCATTTTCTCTTCTCTGGTAAAATGCTACTTTTGCTGAAAAGTAAGTCATGAAAGGATACATATTATATATACAGAAAGTAGTATTTTGTACAGATTTCCTTTATCAACATTAAAATATTGAAGCATATTTCCTGCTCCTTAACAGAATGTTCCCATAAAACAAGACAATTTGGTTCAATGTTGCAAAAAAATCACATGAAGATATTTCTCAAAGGCAAATAAAATGAATATCTTATCTTTTATTTTAAATTATGTTAATGTTATATGTTATGAAATATGTACTATTTAGATTATGCACTATATATTTTAGTTTGATGCCATCCAAAAATATATATCAGTTAAATTAAAATGTATAACAGTACATGACTGCCAAATAGGAGTAATGTCAATCATATATTATTCAACAAAAATAGTATGTCCAACAGATTATAAAGAGTTGCTAAATATATCATTAATAATACATAAGTGACTACAAACATTCCATATGTCACTTTTTCTTGTCAAACATATATAAATGTTATTGGTGGGACAGTTAACTGCAGTCATTTCCTATAAAATATCTATAAAATCTAGCTGGAGCCGGAGACAGACTGGCAAGTGATCACATCCATTATATTTTTTGACATGCTTAAGATGCACTTCAAAAATCCTGTCTAAGGAAGCTTCACTGTGAAGGCTCACCGAATTTGCCATTTCAAATCCTATTTAAAGTGAGATGTTATATTTATATCATATTTGCTGAGCAGTGATAATGAAATTTGTGCTGACTAGAACAAAAACAAAACCAAAGTTAAATATAGCCTCGATGAGAGCTACAGGAGCTGCTGTACAGGAAATAAATCAATTGGTTCGATCCCGCTTGTCACTCCGGAAGGTCACCAGAAAGAAGTTTCATTCCAAATGCAGAGAAGAGAGAGACTTCTTTTTTGACTTCTTCCTTTCTATACTGTACGAATCGAGGTTGTGAATCTCACAAAAATCACAAATAAATACAGTTCTCTAGAAACTGATGACATAGATGTAGCACTGTAGCACATCATCCCGTTGTTCATCGATTTGCTCGAGCGGGCACCAGTAAAGTCTCCATTGTGAGGCTTGTTACTATGTTTGACATATCGAATACGCCACAAGGAGTTTGCCAGGCTCTGCAGAGCGGGCGAGATACTCTCAATAGCTTGCCGGGCTCTCCAAGAGGGGCGGAGGAATTGAACCCGGGTTGGCCGCATGCAAGTCAAACACCTTTCCCGCTGTGCTATGACATAGATGTACCACATTAAATTATAATAAAATGTTTTGCATACTGCACCGATTTTTCCTCTTTTAGCCTTCTCTTAACAGCTTATTGTTAGGAGATAATATAAATGGTATAAATGTTGTCCCCTTTTAGGGTTGACTGTCAATAGGCCAGTGAAAACAACCATAATTCGAGTCATCGTTTTGAACCTCATTCAATTAATTTTTAATTATTTTATTAGTTTAATTGTTTTCACCTTGCCCTTTGTTCCTAACTTGTGATATCTGTGCATCCTGCCAGATTGGGGTACCATTTTATTTTGCCCTAAGAGATCCGATCCTGTGTGTTCTGGTTGAGATGAGACTGAGATGAACAGCTCTGAGCTCTCCTACCTTGCCATAACACTTCCTGTGTATATGAGCACAATCCACAAGAGAGTACTCTCTCTCTCTCTCTCTCTCTCTCTCTCTCTCTCTCTCTAATTGACTTTTCTTTAGCCAATCCCATTCTAGAAGAAGATATGATAGCTAGCTGCTGAGCTGACAAATC